>NC_134354.1:483831304-484131304 GCF_048569485.1 Anomaloglossus baeobatrachus | reverse complement strand
CCTTTACTTTAAGGTATAGTAAAGTAAAGCTGGACTTGAAATTCCAGTCCATATGGAGGTTAGGCCCCGATTCATCAAGACTGACATTTTGTACAATAGTCTTGATAAAAAATACGCTGTAGACAGACGTGCCAAATTCATTAAGAGGTGGTGCCTTTTGCAATACTCGTACTCCAGTTATAGATGGATATATATTTCTGACATAACATATGCCACTTTTTTGTGGCATAAATGATGATGAAGTTGTTGACTGCACTCGTCCATGCTCCCCCAACTGAGCTCTGCCCACTTTGAAAAAAAGAGAACAAGTTGCCAGAGCTGTTAGGGACTTAGGTAGAAACACCAAAAGTTGCAAATATTTCAGCAACTAAGAGTTACACAAACATTTTTACAGTTTTCCTTTTAAAAATATATGTGCTCCTTAACATGAATTTAACTAGCAAAATAAATTAGATACAAAAAAAAATTCATCAGCACCATCAAATTTATGTTAACCATCAGGATGCATTTTCCCATTAAATGAACATAGTTAAAATATAAGAAATGTTTTGCAATTGCTCATTCTTGACCATAACTGAAAGGTTGCAGCAGCGTGGTTCATGCAAAATAGCAAACAAAGTAATGCGTGTACAGTGCCTACAAGTAGTATTCAACCCCCTGCAGATTTAGCAGGTTTACACATTCGGAATTTACTTGGCATTGTGACATTTGGACTGTAGATCAGCCTGGAAGTGTGAAATGCACTGCAGCAAAAAAGAATGTTATTTCTTTTTTTATTTTTTTTTTAAATTGTGAAAAGTTTATTCAGAGGGTCATTTATTCTTCAACCCCTCAAACCACAAGAATTCTGCTTGGTTCCCCTAAAGTATTAAGAAGTATTTCAGGCACAAAGAACAATGAGCTTCACATGTTTGGATTAATTATCTCTTTTTCCAGCCTTTTCTGACTAATTAAGACCCTCCCCAAACTTGTGAACAGCACTCATACTTGGTCAACATGGGAAAGACAAAGGAGCATTCCAAGGCCATCAGAGACAAGATTGTGGAGGGTCACAAGGCTGGCAAGGGGTACAAAACCCTTTCCAAGGAGTTGGGCCTACCTGTCTCCACTGTTGGGAGCATCATCCGGAAGTGGAAGGCTTATGGAGCTACTGTTAGCCTTCCACGGCCTGGACAGCCTTTGAAAGTTTCCACCCGTGCCGAGGCCAGGCTTGTCCGAAGAGTCAAGGCTAACCCAAGGATAACAAGGAAGGAGCTCCAGGAAGATCTCATGGCAGTGGGGACATTGGTTTCAGTCAATACCATAAGTAACGTACTCCACCGCAATGGTCTCCGTTCCAGACGAGCCCGTAAGGTACCTTTACTTTCAAAGCGTCATGTCAAGGCTCGTCTACAGTTTGCTCATGATCACTTGGAGGACTCTGAGACAGACTGGTTCAAGGTTCTCTGGTCTGATGAGACCAAGATCGAGATCTTTGGTGCCAACCACACACGTGACGTTTTGAGACTGGATGGCACTGCATACGACCCCAAGAATACCATCCCTACAGTCAAGCATGGTGGTGGCAGCATCATGCTGTGGGGCTGTTTCTCAGCCAAAGGGCCTGGCCATCTGGTCGGCATCCATGGGAAGATGGATAGCACGGCCTACCTGGAGATTTTGGCCAAGAACCTGCGCTCCCCCATCAAGGATCTTAAGATGGGTCGTCATTTCATCTTCCAACAAGACAACGACCCAAAGCACACAGCCAAGAAAACCAAGGCCTGGTTCAAGAGGGAAAAAATCAAGGTGTTGCAGTGGCCTAGTCAGTCTCCTGACCTTAACCCAATTGAACACTTGTGGAAGGAGCTCAAGATTAAAGTCCACATGAGACACCCAAAGAACCTAGATAGCTTGGAGAAAATCTGCATGGAGGAGTGGGCCAAGATAACTCCAGAGACCTGTGCCGGCCTGATCAGGTCTTATCAAAGACGATTATTAGCTGTAATTGCAAACAAGGGTTATTCCACATAATATTAAACCTAGGGGTTGAATAATAATTGACCCACACTTTTATGTTGAAAATTTATTAAAATTTAACTGAGCAACATAACTTGTTGGTTTGTAAGATTTATGCATCTGTTAATAAATCCTGCTCTTGTTTGAAGTTTGCAGGCTCTAACTTATTTGCATCTTATCAAACCTGCTAAATCTGCAGGGGGTTGAATACTACTTGTAGGCACTGTATGTGTAAAAGCTATCTTATCAAAGCATTTCCGGCCATGGTAAAAGAAAACTCTTGTTGTATGATAAGAGAAAACTCTTGTATATTATTTTACAATGAGATCCTGTGAGATTCTACGTACAGTGCCTTGAAAAAGTATTTTTCCACTTAACACCCACAAACTTAAAGGGGTATTCCAATTTCTAAGATCCAATCCCAATATATAGTAGCTGAATAAAAACGTCCCCACACTTCGTCATTCACTAATTTATTAATTAAAAGAAATCCTTGAAGTTCCTACTTGATACAATGGTCTGATGTCTCACTACGTCCATTGAATCCTATGGAGCTTCATTCTGAGAATGTTCTCAGAATGAGGCTCCATAAGTCACTCCCGATCAGTGTCAGGCCTGGAATTTCTAACGCTTGGGAGAAATTCCATACTTGCCGCTGACCACAAGTGACATATGGATCCTCATTTTGAGAATGTTCCCAGAAGAAGGCTCCATACGTCAGACTCGGTCAGCGGCAGGAACAGAATTTCTCATGAGCTTGAGAGATTCCGAGTCTTCCACTGACCAGGAGTGACCTATGAAGCCACATGTTAAGAACGAGGCTCTATAGGATCTGATGAGCATAATGGGAAGTAACAGGTGTGGTCAATATGAAAATTACACCGGAAATCAGATAAAAAGGGTAGATGTTGACTCAATCTTTGCATGGTGTGTCTGTGTATGCCACACTAAGCATGAAGAATGCAAAGAGGAGAAGAAAACTAGCTGGAGACTTGAGAATCAGAATTTTGAAAAATATCAACAATCTCAAAGTTATAGGCTATCTTTAGAGATCTTGATGGTCTTTTGTTCTGTGTGAGCAACATAATCAAGAAGTTTGCAACCGTTGGCATTGTAACTAATCTCCCTGGACAGCAGAGAAAAATTCATGAAATGTTGCAACGCTGAATAATCCAGATAGTGGTTAAGCAGCCCCAATAAAGTTACAAATAAATTCAAGCTGTCCTGCAGACTCAGGGTGCATCATTATCAGTGCGAACTATCCATCGACAATTGAAAAAAATGAAAAGCTATGGTAGGAGACCAGGAGGGCCCCAATGCTGACACAGAGACATAAAGACACTAGACTGCAGTTGTTGAAATATACGTGCCTAAGCCAAAATCCTTCTGAGAAAGTGTTTTGTGGACAGATGACACCATCATAGAGCTTTTTGATAAAGAACATAATTTTATTGTTTGCTGAAAATGGAATAAGGTCTACTAAGGAAACAACACAGTACCTACAATCAAAGATGGTAGAAACTCAAAGATATTTTGGTATTGTTTTGCTGCCTCTGCCATTGGGTGTCTTGACTGTGTGCAAGGGATCATGAAATCTGAAGATTCCCAAAGTATTTGGGGTTGCAAAGCAGTGCCCAGTGTGAGAAAGCTGAGTTTGTGTCCAAGGTCATGTGTCTTACAGCAGGAAAATTACCCCAAACATACTTCAAGAAGCCCCCAGAAATGGATCAAAACAAAGCGATGAGGAATTCTAAAGTGGCCTGCAATGGGTTTGGATCTAAATCCCATTGAACACCTGTGGAGAGATTTTAATAATGCTGTTGTACGAAGGTGCCCTTCAAATATGAGAGACCTGGAGCTGTTTGCAAAAGAAGAGAAAGTAGAAAGACAAGTGTGTGAATTGACATTGTGAAGGGAGGGGGAGCAGGATCGGCTGTAACATCTCCTAATGTGATTGGTGGATCCTGTGTTATCAGCTGTGTAAACAGATGTCACCAGCCATTGTAATCCTGCCTCTGATAATATGAAACTTTGCTCCTCCTGAAATTATATGAAATTACAGTTTAATAGTCTTAGTGACCAGGGTAAAAACTGCAAGATTATGAATATTGATTTAAGATAGATTATGATATGGAAAAAAGACATTGCCAATTTTTTTTAACTATATGTAACAGAAAAACCTTACTTAAAAAATAGGTCCTATTCTGATGGCACAATCCATTCAGTGTTTTGAAATGCTAAACAGTTAGTTATGCAACATATGTGGTTTTTCAGCAGGATCTATAGTGAATAGAGATGAGCGAACCCAAACTGTAAAGATCGGGGTTCGAACCAAACAACAGTGTCCAAGTTCAGAGTTTGGGTGCTGTACCTATGCTAACCACTTGATCGAGCATCAGGGTGTCTGAATGTGTCTGAGGGTAAAAACAACATTTTTGTAGTGTGTCCCTCAAAAAAAAACCAAAAAAAACCCACCCTCCCCCGGAAATTATTTGTTTATGACTGACAGTGTGTGGGTGGAGAGCTGAACTTCCCAATCAGTGACTTCCAATGGGGTTCAGGATCCGGGATCAAGTTCAGGTCGCGAACTAAACTTTATCTAAAGTCCCACTGAACCCGGCGAACCCGAGCTTCCACAGGTCCGCTCATCTCTAATAGTGAGTAGTCAGATTGTTAGTTAGGGTGATAAAAGCTACATTTTCTATTTTGGTTCTATGTCAATTGGTGGTAAAGTGTAGCTATGCTTTACAAAGTGCCCAGAAGCAAGCGACATCAGTCAATGGCAGCCAAAGTCAACAAACTCAACAGAGGGTAAGACTCACGTGAGTAAAGTACAGTCTTGCCTCTACATAAGTCCATGGTAAGATATCCTCAGGAATACATGGTGCAATTCTGGTCACCAACTTTTAGAAAGGACATATAAAAGCATTCAGATTTAGGCATTCAATTGTTTCTAATGTATTCAGTTGATTTAGAAGTTATGTATAAATTTTAATATCAGTATATAATCGGAATAGTCACACAACTGCAGAATTACGTGATCTTTTTTGTTTTAAAAAATGTTTTTCATGTGCTTTTTCTAATTGTCTATAGTATTGTATAGTGTTTGGTTTGCAGAGTTTCAATTAGCAGGCAGAGATATGAAATAAACAATTGCCAGGTAATAAGGTAAATTAAATTATACTTAAAGAAGACCAACCAACAGGATTTTGCTATATGAGGTAAAGGCAGTGCCATACAAGAACTAAGATGCTGATTGCAGGCATACCTTTCGTAAAAAGATCAGATGCTTGGTTGATTAAATATGTATAATTTAAGTTGCAGAAAAGCACTGCACTTTGATTGATATGTGCAATATGGGCGGGTCTTTGTGGGTCGGGTCCTCACTGTAAACTCCTCCACCGCGTCCTCTGGCTTGTTTCCTTTTCTTTATTTGAATACGCGCCACGCCGCCATTGCTCTTGGCGGCACATGCGCATTACCACAGTACTCAGGTCTTCATTAAAATGGTGCTGGAGTCTGAGCATGTGCTTACCACGATCTTCAACGCCATTTTATTGAACACATGGTATGTGCACAGATTTTTATTTTTTTTTTACAACGGCACATGCTCCGATGCTTCTCGTAGTCTTCAGTGCAGTGTCTTCAATAAAATGGCGTCGGGAATCGTGGTACGCACATGCGTAGACTTCGTCGCCATATTAATGAAGACCTGAGTACTGTGGCAACGCACATGTGTCACCAAGAACAGTAATGATGGTGCGGCACGATATTCAAATTAAGAAAAGAGACAAGCGAGAAGACGCCGGAGGAAGAGGGATAAACAAGAGTACCCGACCCAAAAAGACCTGCCCGTGTTGCACACATCAAAGTGCAGTGCTTTCCTGCAACTTTGGTTAAAGATATTTAATCAACAAAGCATCACATCTTTCTATAACAGGTATGCCTGCAATCAGCAGTTTAATGCCTGTATGGCACTGCCTTTGCCTCATATAGCAAAATCTTGCTGGTTGGTCCTCTTTAATTAAAAATCTTATGTTTAACTCTGTTGGTGTATACACTCTATGTTTCTCCTGGTCCAGATTGCTTTATTTTTCTTTCATCTTCCAGCAGGATTGCAGGAACTGTCCAAAGTTGACCTGTTACTGGCTAAAATTCTTCTGCTCTTTTCTGTTTTGCGCTGCATCACTTTATTGCAGAGACATTCAAATTTGTTTCTTTTGGTGCACACTATTAGAAATCTCTGTTTTGCAGACCAACTATGCATTTCTTCAGTCTTCTCTGGGTGCATGAGTTTAACCCCTCCCTCCCTCGAATGCTGCCGATCACTGTGTGACTGCTGGAGACTGCTAGATCAGCTTCCGAGCTGTGATTGGCAGTATCGGTAAGGAAGGGGTGACAGTGCATGCGTCAATGAAGACTAAAAAAACTCCCAGTTGGCTTGCAATCATTGATTTCACATAGCACACTCTAGAAAAAATAGATATGAATATCTCTGCAATGGAGGGATAAGAGCAGGAGAATCAGGGGAGCTTAGGGATTTTTTTTTTTACAAGGTATTTACCTATATATTCTTATTTTTGCGTGACAGGTCCTCATTAACTCTAGGGTTGTAGAGAACATGATTGGCGAGCCATGCATGTGCAATGCCATATTCTGTGGCACACTATGTTTGTTCGAAAGATAGATGCGGGACCTAGTAGTGGAACCTATATCTATCATACTTTTATGACATATACTGTGGACATGACAAAAATCTATGAGATGGGATGATCCTTTTGTTGGTATGTGTGATAGTGTGTATTTGAATTTTAACTAAAAAGCATAAAATTAGAAAATGTATATAACTAATTTACATTTATCAACATTCAAAACAGTTGTTTTTCCAGTTTTCATCTGTATCCAACCCAATGGCTGTTGAATTCCTTGCTTAAGCTTTTATATAGTCTATGGTAATTTCTCTCCCTCCTGATTGGCTGTACTACAACATGTAATGTAATAGCGGCAAGGCATTATGGGGAAGTTGATGTGGTTGTGCCTGAGGCCATGTGAGCTTTTAGCGGCTGATGCAATCTTCTGCAATATGTAAAAAATCAAAGGGCTCTTTTTTGCCAATTTTGTGTGAATCAAATAAAAAGATTGTTTAAATTCACAGGGACCTTTTCATGGTATAAAAGTTGACTCAAATTTGATTTGCATTTTATCAATTCAATCATAGCTACATGACAGCTATCATCAGTGGTGAGAGAGGGCAGGAGGGGGTAAGTTGTTGTTTTTTCTGCCATCAGTTGTATTATTTTACAGGTCCTGTCCCTATAATATACTAGACTGAAACAGCATAGCATACTGAAAGATATACTTGCAGACCATAACTATGTATATGGGCTGTTTTTCTTCTTTTCATATGTCACCTTATAGCTTAGGACATCATATAGGTCTGACAGCTATCTAATAGTTAGAAGGACAATGTAATACTATAGTCTCCCTGAAGAGGACGTAACAGTAAAATATGTATCTGACTATAGGTTTCTGAGAAGCCATATGTGTTGATACATGCCTCATAACTCAGATTTTATATGGATTGAAGATATACCATCACTACAACAATATATTGTTTTCTCTACCAGCCATGTTAAGCTTTTAGGTGTAGGTTAAGCAATACAAAAAAAATATTTGAGGGCTAACGCTAAAACACTGGCTTCTTTTTCTTGTAGCTAGCTTATTTCAGAAGTGCAGTACAAATAACTAATTGTTATAATAAGAATTTACTTTGCTTAGGAAAACATGGCAGGCATGTTTGCTGGGTTTTATGCGTGTTATGGGTTTGGGTGTTTGGGCCCCATCCAATTGCAATGCACTAACAAAGGGTAATTTGTTCTTAGTAGTCTTGGTAAACACTGTCAGACTCGAAATATGATAAATGATGTAGTCTATAGAGATGAGCGAACCGGTCCCGGTTCGGCTCGAGGCGGTTCGCCGAACGGGGGGTCTGGCTCGAGTTCGGCTCGTCGAACGTTCGACGAACCGAACTCGAGCCCATAGGAAACAATGGCAGGCAATCACAAACACAGTAAAACACCTAGAAAACACCCTCAAAGGTGTCCAAAAGGTGACAAACAACTCACAACACAACACAAACACATGGGAAAGTGACAAGGACATGTACTCATGCGAAAACAAAACAGCTGGACAAGGAAAAAGAGGAGGACACACAGATATAGGCATGGCACGCCCTTCTAAAGTCATGTAAAACACCGCAAGGTGACTCCAAGCGGAGTCTCCCTTTTTTCCAAAAATTGGGCCCCACACACCCACCCCTTCAGTGGCAGCAGTTGTGCCCCAGTTGTACACTTCACAGCTAGATTTGCATCAAGCACATTCAAAAATACGCCATTCTTATCCGTCCCCAGGATGACACCGGGGTAGGTAGCAAAGTCTTTCCTGATCCCAGCTCTGTTCATCTTGGCTTCTTTTAAAAACACAGCAAGCAAGGGTTACTCCAAGCGGAGTCTCCCTTTTTTCCAAAAATTGGGCCCCACACACACCCACCCCTTCAGTGGCAGCACTTGGGCCCCAGTTGTACACTTCACAGCTAGATTTGCATCAAGCACATTCAAAAATACGCTATTCTTAACCGTCCCCAGGATGACACCGGGGTAGGTAGCAAAGTCTTTCCTGATCCCAGCTCTGTTCATCTTGGCTTCTTTTAAAAACACAGCAAGCAAGGGTTACTCCAAGCGGAGTCTCCCTTTTTTCCAAAAATTGGGCCACACAGACACCCACCCCATCAGTGGCAGCACTTGGGCCCTAGTTGCAAACAGGATGTTTTGATTTGCATCAAGCACATTCAAAAATACGCTATTCTTAGCCGTCCACAGGATGACACCGGGGTAGGTAGCAAAGTCTTTCCTGATCCCAGCTCTGTTCATCTTGGCTTCTTTTAAAAACACAGCAAGCAAGGGTTACTCCAAGCGGAGTCTCCCTTTTTTCCAAAAATTGGGCCACACAGACACCCACCCCATCAGTGGCAGCACTTGGGCCCTAGTTGCAAACAGGATGTTTTGATTTGCATCAAGCACATTCAAAAATACGCTATTCTTAGCCGTCCCCAGGATGACACCGGGGTAGGTAGCAAAGTCTTTGCTGACCCATGACTTGTTCATCTTGGCTTCTTTTAAAAACAATGTAAGCAAGGGTTACTCCAAGCGGAGTCTCCCTTTTTTCCAAAAATTGGGCCACACAGACACCCACCCCATCAGTGGCAGCACTTGGGCCCTAGTTGCAAACAGGATGTTTTGATTTGCATCAAGCACATTCAAAAATACGCTATTCTTAGCCGTCCCCAGGATGACACCGGGGTAGGTAGCAAAGTCTTTGCTGACCCATGACTTGTTCATCTTGGCTTCTTTTAAAAACAATGTAAGCAAGGGTTACTCCAAGCGGAGTCTCCCTTTTTTCCAAAAATTGGGCCACACAGACACCCACCCCATCAGTGGCAGCACTTGGGCCCTAGTTGCAAACAGGATGTTTTGATTTGCATCAAGCACATTCAAAAATACGCTATTCTTAGCCGTCCACAGGATGACACCGGGGTAGGTAGCAAAGTCTTTCCTGATCCCAGCTCTGTTCATCTTGGCTTCTTTTAAAAACACAGCAAGCAAGGGTTACTCCAAGCGGAGTCTCCCTTTTTTCCAAAAATTGGGCCACACAGACACCCACCCCATCAGTGGCAGCACTTGGGCCCTAGTTGCAAACAGGATGTTTTGATTTGCATCAAGCACATTCAAAAATACGCTATTCTTAGCCGTCCCCAGGATGACACCGGGGTAGGTAGCAAAGTCTTTGCTGACCCATGACTTGTTCATCTTGGCTTCTTTTAAAAACAATGTAAGCAAGGGTTACTCCAAGCGGAGTCTCCCTTTTTTCCAAAAATTGGGCCACACAGACACCCACCCCATCAGTGGCAGCACTTGGGCCCTAGTTGCAAACAGGATGTTTTGATTTGCATCAAGCACATTCAAAAATACGCTATTCTTAGCCGTCCCCAGGATGACACTGGGGTAGGTAGCAAAGTCTTTGCTGACCCATGACTTGTTCATCTTGGCTTCTTTTAAAAACAATGTAAGCAAGGGTTACTCCAAGCGGAGTCTCCCTTTTTTCCAAAAATTGGGCCACACAGACACCCACCCCATCAGTGGCAGCACTTGGGCCCTAGTTGCAAACAGGATGTTTTGATTTGCATCAAGCACATTCAAAAATACGCTATTCTTAGCCGTCCCCAGGATGACACCGGGGTAGGTAGCAAAGTCTTTGCTGACCCATGACTTGTTCATCTTGGCTTCTTTTAAAAACAATGTAAGCAAGGGTTACTCCAAGCGGAGTCTCCCTTTTTTCCAAAAATTGGGCCACACAGACACCCACCCCATCAGTGGCAGCACTTGGGCCCTAGTTGCAAACAGGATGTTTTGATTTGCATCAAGCACATTCAAAAATACGCTATTCTTAGCCGTCCACAGGATGACACCGGGGTAGGTAGCAAAGTCTTTCCTGATCCCAGCTCTGTTCATCTTGGCTTCTTTTAAAAACACAGCAAGCAAGGGTTACTCCAAGCGGAGTCTCCCTTTTTTCCAAAAATTGGGCCACACAGACACCCACCCCATCAGTGGCAGCACTTGGGCCCTAGTTGCAAACAGGATGTTTTGATTTGCATCAAGCACATTCCAAATCCACAAGCATTTACTCTCCCCAGGATGACACAGGGGTAGTAAATTCCTTCTGGATCCATGACTTGTTCATTTTGATGAACGTCAGTCTGTCCACATTGTCACTGGACAGACGCGTGCGCTTATCTGTCAGCACACACCCAGCAGCACTGAATACACGTTCAGAGACAACGCTGGCAGCTGGACACGACAAAATCTCCAAGGCGTAAGTTGCGAGCTCTGGCCATTTTTGTAGGTTTGAAGCCCAAAAGGAGCAAGGCTCCAGTTGCACAGTCATGGCATCGATGTTCATTTGGAGATACTCCTGTATCATCCTCTCCAGCCGTTGACTATGTGTCAGACTTGTTGTCTCTGGTGGCCTTGCAAAAGAGGGTCTAAAAAAATTATGAAAAGATTCCATAAAATTGCTGTTACCGGCACCAGAAAAGGTCCTACTGGTACGGGTAGACTGTTGAAGATGACGAGACCGTCCCATGTTTGTCAAGTTACAACTGGGAGATTCACTCCCTGCACCTGCACGGTTGTTTGGTGGAAAAGCCGAGCTAAGATCTAGTAACAGCTTCTGCTGATACTCCTGCATACGTGCGTCCCTTTCTATGGCTGGAATTATGTCACAAAATTTGGACTTGTACCGGGGATCTAATAGTGTGGCAATCCAGTAGTCATCATCACTTCTAATTTTGACAATACGACTGTCATGTTGGAGGTAGTGCAACAAAAAGGCACTCATGTGTCTTGCGCAGCCATGCGGACCAAGTCCATGCTGTGTTTGTGGCATAGAGGTGCTACCCGTTCTTTCTTCCTCTGACATCTGACCCCAACCTCTTTCAACTGAAATTTGACCAAGGTCTCCCTCATCCGCTGAGTCTTCCATGTCCATGGACAGTTCGTCCTCCATTTCTTCATGTTCTCCTGCACCTTGCTCAACATTTCGCCTGCTACTATGCGCCCTTGTCGATCCCTGTCCCCCATGGTCCCATGCCTGCTGCGTTGGTGATGATGAACGTCTGGACCTTGGTGATGTTGTTGTCCCTTGCGCATATGAATCCTCCTGTAGTTCCTCCCCTTCATGTTGTCCCACCCCCTGACTCCGAATAGTGTTTAGCGTGTGCTCCAGCATGTAAATGACTGGAATCGTCATGCTGATAATGGCATTGTCAGCGCTAAACATATTCGTCGCCATGTCGAAACTGTGCAGAAGGGTGCATAGGTCCTTGATCTGAGACCACTCCATCAGGGTGATCTGCCCCACCTCTGCATCTCGTTGGCCCAGGCTATACGTCATGACGTATTGCACCAGGGCTCTGCGGTGCTGCCACAGTCGCTGTAACATGTGGAGAGTTGAATTCCAGCGTGTCGCCACATCGCATTTCAGGCGATGAACCGGCAGGCCGAAAGACTTCTGGAGCGATGCAAGTCGCTCTGCTGCGGCGCTTGAACGGCGGAAGTGAGCTGACAGTTTTCGTGCCCTGTTCAGAAGGCCATCTAGGCCGGGATAGTGTGTTAAAAATTGCTGCACGACAAGGTTCAACACGTGAGCCATACAAGGTACGTGTGTCACCTTGCCCAGGCGAAGTGCCGCACCCAGGTTTGCAGCATTGTCGCACACGGCCTTACCAGGCTGCAGTTTGAGTGGAGACAACCATTTATTAAACTCGGACCGCAAAGCTGACCACAACTCCTCAGCTGTGTGACTCTTATTACCAAGACATGTCAAGCTAAAGACCGCCTGATGCCGTTGCGCTCTGCTGCCAGCATAGTAATGAGGGGTGCGTGATTCCTTCTGCGCAGTGAGAACGCTGGTGGCCTGACCAGGCAGGCTTGGGGCGGAGGTGGAGGACCCAGATGAGGTGGAGGATGCAGAAGCAGTGGCGGAACTTGGACAGACAGAGGATTGACACACAAGTCGTGGGGACGGCAAGACTTGTGCAGCAGACCCTTCACCATCTATCACCATAGTTACCCAGTGCCCAGTCAGCGACATGTAACGTCCCTGTCCATG
Organism: Anomaloglossus baeobatrachus; assembly: GCF_048569485.1. Classification (NCBI taxonomy): domain Eukaryota; kingdom Metazoa; phylum Chordata; class Amphibia; order Anura; family Aromobatidae; genus Anomaloglossus; species Anomaloglossus baeobatrachus. The sequence goes on along the minus strand of NC_134354.1, from coordinate 484,118,581 downwards.
CTTACTGGTCCAAGTATCGGTGGTGAAATGCACCCGTTCACACACAGAGTTTCTCAAGGAAGCGGTGATGTTGTGTGCGACATGCTGGTGTAGCGCGGGCACACCTTTCTTAGAGAAGTAGTGGCGACTAGGCATCTGGTACTGGGGCACAGCGACAGACATAAGGTCTCTAAAATCCTGTGTGTCCACTAGGCGGAAAGGCAGCATTTCGGTAGCCAACAGCTTACAGAGGGATAGAGTCAACCTCTTAGCTTTGTCATGGGTCGGAGGAAGTGGCCTTTTATTTGACCACATCTGAGGGACAGAGATCTGGCTGCTGTGTGTAGACGGTGTTGAGTAGGGTGTCCCTGGAAAAATGCAGGTTTGTGAGGAAAGTGCAGGCGGAGACATGATGTTGCCTTCATCCAACGTTGGTGCTATCGATGTCTGAGAGAGCTGTACACACTCACTTGTTTCCCCTTCCAAACCAACTGACGACCTTACAAGCAAACTGCCTGTTGCGGTTACAGTGGTGGAAGTTTTGCGTGGAAAAACAGGTGTGGCAGCTGTCCCCACAGTCCTAGAAGATGAAGAGCGCGCGGATGCAGTGGAAGGGGCGGGCGGTGGATGGTTCGCTCCGCTAGGCCGCATTGCAGCACGGTGAGCTTCCCACCGGGACTTATGATATTTATTCATGTGACGATTCATGGAAGAAGTTGTCAAACTGCTGAGCTTTTGACCTCTACTAAGAGAATCATGACAAATGTTACATATCACATGAGTTGGGCGATCTTTTTCGATGTGAAAAAAGGACCAGGCTAGGCAAGGCTTAGAGGCCATGCGACCTGTTGATCCACCCCGAATAATGCTCATAGGCAGAGTGGTGGCTGAGGATGCAGTTGTAGACGTGCTACCAGTGCTCCGACTCTGTCCAGGAAGGCGCAAGGTAACTTCGTCGTCGGTTGCATCCTCCTCCACCGCCTCTGTTGACCTCCTCGAGTGCCTGACTGGGGGTTGACAGTAGGTGGGATCTAGAACGTCATCATCAATTGTTGTGTTTGCACTCCCCTCCCCCTCAGACCGAGCCTCTTCTTGCCCTGACGGAATATTTAAGTTGTCATCCCAATCGGGTATCTGCGTCTCATCTTCATCAGTATGTTCCTCATTGTCTATAACCACAGGTGTTACAGTTTGTGACAAAGGGTCAACATTATGCTCAGAAACTTGGTCCTCACGGCCTGAATCTGAGTCACAAAGGTTCTGGGCATCACTGCAGACCATTTCCTGTTCTGTACTCACTGTAGCTTGGGAGCAGACCTCTGATTCCCAGGCTATAGTGTGACTGAACAGCTCTGCAGACTCAGCCATCTCAGTTCCACCATACTGTGCAGGGCTGATGGAGACTTCAGAGCTGGGAGAAATCAAGTGTGATTGGGATGACAACTCAGAGGACTGGTGTTTTTTGGATGCGGTACTTGAAGTGGCTGAGAGGGCACTTGTTGGACCACTTGAGATCCATTCAAGCATTTTCCTTTTTTGCCCATCATCTACCTTTCTTCCTGTTGTTCGTGTCCGTAAAAAAGGGAGCACATCGGATTGTCCACGGTAAGTAGTAGACATCTTACTTTTGCTGGTAGATGGTCTATCTTCAGCAGATGATAATGGAGCTTTGCCACCTTCCCCACGGACAAAACCTTTTTTGCCTTTTCCACCACGCCTCTTCCCCTTTCCACCAGCATCTGTCATTTTGCCACTCATGTTGATTGCGACAAGATTGTGGACTGAAAATGTGGTAGTAAAAATTGAGAGGTGGTGAAGATTGCAGTGGTGGTCTAGCTTTATTAACAGCAGAATAATAAAGAATAAATATCCCTGACAATGCAACTTAGTTATAATTAGTTGGAGTGTGCAACGCAGGCAGACGTGCTGCAAATGTCTTTGCACTAGTGGGACTATAGCAAAGTCCAATAGCCACGTATAGGATGCCACTAGGTACACTGAGTGTTTGCTAGTATAATGGCTTGGTTAGAATGAGTTGTAGTGTGCAACGCAGGCAGACGCGCTCTGCAAATGTCTTTGCACTAGTGGGACTATAGCAAAGTCCAATAGCCACGTATAGGATGCCACTAGGTACACTGAGTGTTTGCTAGTATAATGGCTTGGTTAGAATGAGTTGTAGTGTGCAACGCAGGCAGACGCGCTCTGCAAATGTCTTTGCACTAGTGGGACTATAGCAAAGTCCAATAGCCACGTATAGGATGCCACTAGGTACACTGAGTGTTTGCTAGTATAATGGCTTGGTTAGAATGAGTTGTAGTGTGCAACGCAGGCAGACGCGCTCTGCAAATGTCTTTGCACTAGTGGGACTATAGCAAAGTCCAATAGCCACGTATAGGATGCCACTAGGTACACTGAGTGTTTGCTAGTATAATGGCTTGGTTAGAATGAGTTGTAGTGTGCAACGCAGGCAGACGCGCTCTGCAAATGTCTTTGCACTAGTGGGACTATAGCAAAGTCCAATAGCCACGTATAGGATGCCACTAGGTACACTGAGTGTTTGCTAGTATAATGGCTTGGTTAGAATGAGTTGTAGTGTGCAACGCAGGCAGACGCGCTCTGCAAATGTCTTTGCACTAGTGGGACTATAGCAAAGTCCAATAGCCACGTATAGGATGCCACTAGGTACACTGAGTGTTTGCTAGTATAATGGCTTGGTTAGAATGAGTTGTAGTGTGCAACGCAGGCAGACGCGCTCTGCAAATGTCTTTGCACTAGTGGGACTATAGCAAAGTCCAATAGCCACGTATAGGATGCCACTAGGTACACTGAGTGTTTGCTAGTATAATGGCTTGGTTAGAATGAGTTGTAGTGTGCAACGCAGGCAGACGCGCTCTGCAAATGTCTTTGCACTAGTGGGACTATAGCAAAGTCCAATAGCCACGTATAGGATGCCACTAGGTACACTGAGTGTTTGCTAGTATAATGGCTTGGTTAGAATGAGTTGTAGTGTGCAACGCAGGCAGACGCGCTCTGCAAATGTCTTTGCACTAGTGGGACTATAGCAAAGTCCAATAGCCACGTATAGGATGCCACTAGGTACACTGAGTGTTTGCTAGTATAATGGCTTGGTTAGAATGAGTTGTAGTGTGCAACGCAGGCAGACGCGCTCTGCAAATGTCTTTGCACTAGTGGGACTATAGCAAAGTCCAATAGCCACGTATAGGATGCCACTAGGTACACTGAGTGTTTGCTAGTATAATGGCTTGGTTAGAATGAGTTGTAGTGTGCAACGCAGGCAGACGCGCTCTGCAAATGTCTTTGCACTAGTGGGACTATAGCAAAGTCCAATAGCCACGTATAGGATGCCACTAGGTACACTGAGTGTTTGCTAGTATAATGGCTTGGTTAGAATGAGTTGTAGTGTGCAACGCAGGCAGACGCGCTCTGCAAATGTCTTTGCACTAGTGGGACTATAGCAAAGTCCAATAGCCACGTATAGGATGCCACTAGGTACACTGAGTGTTTGCTAGTATAATGGCTTGGTTAGAATGAGTTGTAGTGTGCAACGCAGGCAGACGCGCTCTGCAAATGTCTTTGCACTAGTGGGACTATAGCAAAGTCCAATAGCCACGTATAGGATGCCACTAGGTACACTGAGTGCTTGCTAGTATAATGGCTTGGTTAGAATGAGTTGTAGTGTGCAACGCAGGCAGACGCGCTCTGCAAATGTCTTTGCACTAGTGGGACTATAGCAAAGTCCAATAGCCACGTATAGGATGCCACTAGGTACACTGAGTGTTTGCTAGTATAATGGCTTGGTTAGAATGAGTTGTAGTGTGCAACGCAGGCAGACGCGCTCTGCAAATGTCTTTGCACTAGTGGGACTATAGCAAAGTCCAATAGCCACGTATAGGATGCCACTAGGTACACTGAGTGTTTGCTAGTATAATGGCTTGGTTAGAATGAGTTGTAGTGTGCAACGCAGGCAGACGCGCTCTGCAAATGTCTTTGCACTAGTGGGACTATAGCAAAGTCCAATAGCCACGTATAGGATGCCACTAGGTACACTGAGTGTTTGCTAGTATAATGGCTTGGTTAGAATGAGTTGTAGTGTGCAACGCAGGCAGACGCGCTCTGCAAATGTCTTTGCACTAGTGGGACTATAGCAAAGTCCAATAGCCACGTATAGGATGCCACTAGGTACACTGAGTGTTTGCTAGTATAATGGCTTGGTTAGAATGAGTTGTAGTGTGCAACGCAGGCAGACGCGCTCTGCAAATGTCTTTGCACTAGTGGGACTATAGCAAAGTCCAATAGCCACGTATAGGATGCCACTAGGTACACTGAGTGTTTGCTAGTATAATGGCTTGGTTAGAATGAGTTGTAGTGTGCAACGCAGGCAGACGCGCTCTGCAAATGTCTTTGCACTAGTGGGACTATAGCAAAGTCCAATAGCCACGTATAGGATGCCACTAGGTACACTGAGTGTTTGCTAGTATAATGGCTTGGTTAGAATGAGTTGTAGTGTGCAACGCAGGCAGACGCGCTCTGCAAATGTCTTTGCACTAGTGGGACTATAGCAAAGTCCAATAGCCACGTATAGGATGCCACTAGGTACACTGAGTGTTTGCTAGTATAATGGCTTGGTTAGAATGAGTTGTAGTGTGCAACGCAGGCAGACGCGCTCTGCAAATGTCTTTGCACTAGTGGGACTATAGCAAAGTCCAATAGCCACGTATAGGATGCCACTAGGTACACTGAGTGTTTGCTAGTATAATGGCTTGGTTAGAATGAGTTGTAGTGTGCAACGCAGGCAGACGCGCTCTGCAAATGTCTTTGCACTAGTGGGACTATAGCAAAGTCCAATAGCCACGTATAGGATGCCACTAGGTACACTGAGTGTTTGCTAGTATAATGGCTTGGTTAGAATGAGTTGTAGTGTGCAACGCAGGCAGACGCGCTCTGCAAATGTCTTTGCACTAGTGGGACTATAGCAAAGTCCAATAGCCACGTATAGGATGCCACTAGGTACACTGAGTGTTTGCTAGTATAATGGCTTGGTTAGAATGAGTTGTAGTGTGCAACGCAGGCAGACGCGCTCTGCAAATGTCTTTGCACTAGTGGGACTATAGCAAAGTCCAATAGCCACGTATAGGATGCCACTAGGTACACTGAGTGTTTGCTAGTATAATGGCTTGGTTAGAATGAGTTGTAGTGTGCAACGCAGGCAGACGCGCTCTGCAAATGTCTTTGCACTAGTGGGACTATAGCAAAGTCCAATAGCCACGTATAGGATGCCACTAGGTACACTGAGTGTTTGCTAGTATAATGGCTTGGTTAGAATGAGTTGTAGTGTGCAACGCAGGCAGACGCGCTCTGCAAATGTCTTTGCACTAGTGGGACTATAGCAAAGTCCAATAGCCACGTATAGGATGCCACTAGGTACACTGAGTGTTTGCTAGTATAATGGCTTGGTTAGAATGAGTTGTAGTGTGCAACGCAGGCAGACGCGCTCTGCAAATGTCTTTGCACTAGTGGGACTATAGCAAAGTCCAATAGCCACGTATAGGATGCCACTAGGTACACTGAGTGTTTGCTAGTATAATGGCTTGGTTAGAATGAGTTGTAGTGTGCAACGCAGGCAGACGCGCTCTGCAAATGTCTTTGCACTAGTGGGACTATAGCAAAGTCCAATAGCCACGTATAGGATGCCACTAGGTACACTGAGTGTTTGCTAGTATAATGGCTTGGTTAGAATGAGTTGTAGTGTGCAACGCAGGCAGACGCGCTCTGCAAATGTCTTTGCACTAGTGGGACTATAGCAAAGTCCAATAGCCACGTATAGGATGCCACTAGGTACACTGAGTGTTTGCTAGTATAATGGCTTGGTTAGAATGAGTTGTAGTGTGCAACGCAGGCAGACGCGCTCTGCAAATGTCTTTGCACTAGTGGGACTATAGCAAAGTCCAATAGCCACGTATAGGATGCCACTAGGTACACTGAGTGTTTGCTAGTATAATGGCTTGGTTAGAATGAGTTGTAGTGTGCAACGCAGGCAGACGCGCTCTGCAAATGTCTTTGCACTAGTGGGACTATAGCAAAGTCCAATAGCCACGTATAGGATGCCACTAGGTACACTGAGTGTTTGCTAGTATAATGGCTTGGTTAGAATGAGTTGTAGTGTGCAACGCAGGCAGACGCGCTCTGCAAATGTCTTTGCACTAGTGGGACTATAGCAAAGTCCAATAGCCACGTATAGGATGCCACTAGGTACACTGAGTGTTTGCTAGTATAATGGCTTGGTTAGAATGAGTTGTAGTGTGCAACGCAGGCAGACGCGCTCTGCAAATGTCTTTGCACTAGTGGGACTATAGCAAAGTCCAATAGCCACGTATAGGATGCCACTAGGTACACTGAGTGTTTGCTAGTATAATGGCTTGGTTAGAATGAGTTGTAGTGTGCAACGCAGGCAGACGCGCTCTGCAAATGTCTTTGCACTAGTGGGACTATAGCAAAGTCCAATAGCCACGTATAGGATGCCACTAGGTACACTGAGTGTTTGCTAGTATAATGGCTTGGTTAGAATGAGTTGTAGTGTGCAACGCAGGCAGACGCGCTCTGCAAATGTCTTTGCACTAGTGGGACTATAGCAAAGTCCAATAGCCACGTATAGGATGCCACTAGGTACACTGAGTGTTTGCTAGTATAATGGCTTGGTTAGAATGAGTTGTAGTGTGCAACGCAGGCAGACGCGCTCTGCAAATGTCTTTGCACTAGTGGGACTATAGCAAAGTCCAATAGCCACGTATAGGATGCCACTAGGTACACTGAGTGTTTGCTAGTATAATGGCTTGGTTAGAATGAGTTGTAGTGTGCAACGCAGGCAGACGCGCTCTGCAAATGTCTTTGCACTAGTGGGACTATAGCAAAGTCCAATAGCCACGTATAGGATGCCACTAGGTACACTGAGTGTTTGCTAGTATAATGGCTTGGTTAGAATGAGTTGTAGTGTGCAATGCAGGCAGACGCGCTCTGCAAATGTCTTTGCACTAGTGGGACTATAGCAAAGTCCAATAGCCACGTATAGGATGCCACTAGGTACACTGAGTGTTTGCTAGTATAATGGCTTAGTTATCAGTTGGAGTGTGCAGAGGACAAGAGGGTACAGTGGCAGGATTGTGGTGCTCTGGGTAGAGGAATGGAAGACTGCCTTTCTATTCCCTCCTAATGGTGAAATGCAGGTAGGAAATCCCTGACCTGGGCTACACAGACGCTGTTGCTGTTTGCAGGACCTGTCACCTATGGCTCTCTGACCCTGCCGGTTGGAGCCCTTAAAAGGACTGCTATAAAGTGCTCTCCCTAAGCTGTCTAACGCTGTGTATGCAGCGCATACAGCTGTATCGGCTATAGGACTCAGGAAGACGGAGCTGCGACAGTGATGTCTGACACCAAAGACGCAGAAGGCAGATAATGGCGTCCGTGAAGAAAATGTCCGGTTTTATAATGCAGGGACATGTGACATGCAGATCCTATCACACATGCCGTTGCTTCTCTGGCTCAAAGTCCACTTAGCTGTGTGTGTGTCTGGGATTGGCTGACATGCTGGCCCGCCCCACAAGACGCGCGCGCTTAGGGAAGGAAGACAAGAAAAAAAAAAAAAAAAAATGGCGATCGCCATTATAGAAACAGCAGTGATCTGAAGGCGCTGTTCACGCACACTATACACTGAAATGTGATAATAGTTTGATTCACAGAGTGACTTACACTATTACAGCAGAAACCAAGCTATGATTTAGCTGTTTTTTGGCTGCTAGAACCGTTCTCGAACGTTTCTAGAACTACCGAGCTTTTGCAAAAAGCTCGAGTTCTAGTTCGATCTAGAACATGCCCCAAAATCACTCGAGCCGCGAACTGGAGAACCACGAACCACGAACCGCGCTCAACTCTAGTAGTCTATTATACTGTGGCTGAGATACTTCTATCCAAAATGAGAGCCAACAATGCCATTGTTCACACCATGTATAAAAACGACAGTTGGTTTAAACTATTAACAAAGATGTAGCATACAAATAAAACGGGAAGTGTGCTAGAAATTCCTAGCAATGCCCATCATCAGAGCTATATTTACTGATCATTTTGCCTTAAAGGGGTGGTCTGAAGGCTATTTATTTTTCCTATTTTCTGTCTGATGACGCTTTGTTTGAGAATCTCAGTGCATGTGGGATTCTCAAACAAAGCGTCATTATGGGACAGAGGCAGCAATCACTGACCCAGCCTCTGTCCCTTTCCTAAATCGAAGCGTCATTAGTGACAATTGTTTCAGGGGTTGGGCTGGTCCATGCATGCTGTTATTATGTGATGAACATAATGACAGAGTGCTGTGTTGCCGACTGAGATCAGCTGTAATGAGTCGGCAACATAGCAAACAGTCAGGGTGCATCGTTAGAGTACCAGTCAGCTTTCAGAGATCAGCGGCATCCCTGCAAATGATGTCACTTACGGGTGCGCCGCTGGTATCTGCAAGTCAGTGATTATGTTAACATGCCCTTACTGTCTGCCCCGCTCTGTTACCGGCTCATTACAGCTGATCTGTGCTGGCAACACAAAGCACGCTGTCACTGTGCACAAAACACAATGACAGCACAGGGACTGGATCAGCCATCCCCTGAAACAAGCGTCACTGATTATGCTTTGTTTCATGGAGGGGGCAAGGGCAGTCACAGTCACTGTAGACTCTGCCCCCTGATGACACTTAGTTTGAGAATCCCAGAATGCCCTGGGATTCTCAAACTAAGCATCATCAGACAAGAAATAGGAAAAAATCAATAGCTTAGTAAGAGAACAATAGGAAATTTTAAATGCAACCATATTAGAAATGAGTTTAGATTACCCCAATAAGTAGATAGAGATTTGGTTTAAAATTACTTTAGCCTTCAGACCACCCCTTTAAGCATTAAATACTGAATATGCCCCGATAAGGCTATCCTGCTGCAGTCTTTTCACTGTTCCCCAGCAAAATTACTTAATTTTGAAGGGAAAAAGCTGTTTCACCTGCTAAACTATGTGCTCATTATAATTGTAAATATAGTCTTATAGGTAAAAAACTGTTTCCCTGCAAAATTTTGTCACAGTGCAGGTGTGAAGTGAAAAGAGGCACTAAGATATCACAGCACTGCTGCTGCATGTGATCGCAACCTTAAAGGCCCAATTACATTTGACACTTACTGTATAATAATTTATTTATTTCTGAGCAATTGTAATAATGATTGACCAATTTATGGGACAGGTTAGACATAGTGGTTGGCAAACAGCTGAGGTATGGCTGCTTTCTGACAGTCTTAGTGGCTATAAAATAGATTATAGTGTAAAGGCTGATGACTGGGATACAAAGGGGTATGTTTCTCCTTGTGGATAGTGATAGGTTTAGCTGATTAAAGGGTCAATATTGACTTTTAGAATTGCTACTTCCAATAGGTGGCACTAGAGTTCAAGTACTGTTCCTGAAAGACTCAGTTTGCATATTTAATTTCCCAGAGGAGCATTCCATGGCTTATAAGCCACCTCACCTAAGCATGGTAAACATGTCACTCTCCACTCTCCTTGAATCCCAGTCATAAGCCTCTCACATAGCCAAACCAGATATCATACTTTGAACTGACAAGGGGATATACTCAGAAACACTGAGTCTGCAAATTCAAATTTGGTTTTGGCTTTTATTCTATGTCACATGCCAATGCTTTTTAAAGGCTCAATATTGACATTTAGGATTGCTACTTCCAATAAGTTCTGTGCTTGTGTGCTGATGTGGCTGGAGTCATGGGGGTTCAGTCTTGAACAATGAATGCTGTAGGACAAGAGGACAATGCGGTTTTGGTTGGCACATGATACCACACCTTAAGGTCAAAGACTCACTGAAAGTTTTGTTTGTGATGTGGCAATGGGCTTCATAGAATCTGATCTGAACGTTAAACCTGAAACCTCATGTTCAGTTTCGTAAGTTTTTGCTTAGCTGCAGTAGATCAATGTATAAGTTTAGATGTGTGGTCCATGTCTTTTTCTATAGTTGTGGCTACACCATAGTGAGGCTCAGCCCATAGATCCCATAAAGCCCCCTGACTTTTCAATTTAGATCATGCCATCATTTTACTGAGGATAAAAAGAGAAAAATTCCATTAACCCTGTTATTGAAATCAGCTCTTTCCCTAAGAGGGCGCCTTTCACTATTGCTCAGACAGGAGAGGCAGGAACAACAGAAGAATATGATGATGAGACTAGTACCTGGCGTGTGATTCACCCACATTCAAACTATAAAGCTGCTGCCCTCCTATGCTGGTACTGGGCACCCTGATAGTTGTTCTATGCACTGACTACTTGAATGAACTTAGTGGTAAAATAAATTGGGACTAATGGAGGAAACAGAAGGGGAAACACAACGATGCAGCATACATGTATTCCCTGGCACCACTTGCTTCTCTAAAGTTTGTACCATTAAGTGTTGAGTAGTGGAGCTGAAAAGCAAACTGAAGACTGCTGCTTTCTAACCAGTACTCATACTAAGGCCACTGTCACACAGCCAGATGACTCATCTGAGGATTGCAGCCCAATGCAAGGCATGGCCGGCGGCTTTCCTGACCCAAGCATGTCAGCTGCAAAAAAATACACACTGTCAGGCTTGGGTAAGTAGAGCCGCCGGCCAGTCCGAGCATTGCAATGCCATCCTCGGATGAGTCATCTGGCCATGTGGCTGCTCCCTAAAGAGGGGACAGACATGCTTTTCTATTCTCCTTCCTATGCTGTCTGCCATGCAGATTGTGCGCTGTCCCAACCAACCCCCATCTTCCTAAAAGATACCAGTTTTGTTATCATCTCCAGTGGAAGACAAACAAATGGATCAGAAAAAAATATTCAGTGGCAGAAAATGGTCTGTCAGGTGGCACTGCTCTTATACAACCTGCCGTCCTAGATGCTGGGCCTCCATGTTAGGGCTCATGTCTACTTGCGATTAAAAAATGCCTGCGATACTCGCCCAGAAAAGTGAGTCGAGTGTCCTGCGTATCGTCTGCGTATGGTCTGCGTTTTTTTTCTCACCTAGGATCCGTATGATATGCAAGTGTCATGCGAGTGCTGTGCGAGTGTGTAGATTTTTCTCATCAAGGATCCGTGTGACATGCATATGAAATCCGTATTACATGCATATGCCATCCGTATTGCGATATTTTTCTCGCACCCATAGATTTGCATTAGCAAGTCTGGTGCGACATACGCATCCATACGCAGCATGCTGCGATTTGATCCTCAGCACAGTGAGAGCTGAGTAAAAAATAGCAAAAGGACACTGCTCCATAGATTAACACTGGTGCGATTTTTAATCGGATCTTACTCGCACATGAAAATCTCAAGTGGACAAGAGCCCTTATGCTCATCATTGCACAAGGTTAAAAATACTGAGATAATAGCACTGCCCTATTAATACAAGAAGTCTACAGCCAGATCAAATTATCATCACTCAACTAAATATCATGCAAAATACCCTTTCCATTGTGGATAGAAAGTGTAATGGATTTGGCTATTGAAGAAACCTGTACTGTAGATGCATACAGTACATTGATAGCATAGTATCCAATTTAATTTTTTTTATTGCAAATATGTATCATGCGCCCGCTTTATCATAAGGGCTCTTGCATATGTTGGCACACAGATGTAAGGAGATAGACATACTGTCCCCGTTCCCTCTCCAAGATATTAGTGTTGTTGTATAATGTAAAGTGTAATCTTCATTGCATCAAACGTTACAAGTATTGGTAATTTGAATTGTGATAGTGTGTATGTACTGTTGTATTGTGTTATGTTGACAGTAGATCAAGAAACAGTTAATGTTTACGACTAGCCCATAGTGGGAGGGGCTAGTGCACAGGGACAGTGACGGGTTTTTGTAAGAACATCAGATAGCACCCAACGAGTGACAAAAGCAGAGCTAAGTTGCAGTGCCACGTGAAGTGTGTGTTCCTAGAGCAAGAGGAGATCAAGGACATGGATAACGAGATCCAAAGTACAGAGACAAAGAGTGAGTATCCGAGAGACAGTTAAATGCCAGAGACAGGTCAGAGTACTGCCCAAAGGACTAAGTGACTGAGTGGAGAAGGGTCCAAAGAGAGGATGCCTTAACAGAATGGGTCAGAGTTTACACCTCATAAAGATAGCTTGCAAAACGGAACCGAACATGAGACGAAGTGAATGTCCTGGGTGGGAGTTATCTAAGTGTCACAAAGCTATAAGCTAGGTTTAGCCATACTGGCAAATTATACTTTTAAGAAGGAGAAGACACAGAACTGGAGGAATAAAATATGACTTTCATGGACTGTACTATGGTGCTAGGCTGGGTAGTGGTAGAACAAGTGAGATGAGTGTAGGCTTGAACAGACGTGGAAGAATTAAAAAGACTGTGTATAAGGATACTCAGTGTTAATGAAACAGACCAGAAGATATGTGAATCGCTATCTTATGTACATAGTTGTTATCACACTACTGTTGAGAAAAGGTACTCTCACACTAAACAACATCGCAACATCGCTGCTGAGGCACAACTTGCTAGCGATGTTGCTGTGTGTGACATCCAGCAACAACCTGGCTCCTGCTGTGAGGTCGTTGGTTGTTGCTGAATGTCCTGGACCATTTTTTAGTTGTTGCTCTCCCGCTGTGAAGCACACATCGCTGTGTGTGACAGCAAGAGAGCAACAACTGAATGTGCAGGAAGCAGGGAGCCGGCTTCTGCGGACGCTGGTAACCAATGTAAACATCGGGTAACCAAGAAGCCCCTTCCTTGGTTACCCGATATTTACCTTCGTTACCAGCGCCTGCCGCTCTCAGCTGTCAGTGCCGGCTCCCTGCTCTCTGCACACGTAGCTGGAGTACACATCGGGTAATTAACCCGATGTGTACTGTGGCTAGGAGTGCAGGGAACAGGGAGTCGGCACTGCCAGTGTGAGAGCGGCGGACGCTGGTAACGAAGGTAAATATCGGGTAACCAAGGGAAGGGCTTCTTGGTTACCCGATGTTTACCGTGGTTACCAGCGTCCGCAGAAGCCGGCTCCCTGCTGCCTGCACACGTAGCAGAGTACACATCGGGTAATTAACTGTGGCTAGGTGTGCAAGGAGCCAGCGGTGTGCGCTGGTAACCAAGGTAAATATCGGGTTGCTTACCCGATATTTACCTTAGTTACCAAGCGCAGCATACTTCCACGTGTACCGACGCTCCAGCGATCCCTGCCAGGTCAGGTTGCTGGTGGGATCGCTAGAGCGTCGCTTAGTGTGACATCTCACCAGCGACCTCCTAGCAACTTACCAGCGATCCCTATCAGGTTGTATCATTGTTGGGATCGCTGGTAAGTTGTTTAGTGTGACTGGGCCTTAAGGGGTACTTCTCACACAGCGAGATCGTTAGCGAGATCGCTGCTGAGTCACAGGTTTTGTGACGTACCAGTGACCTCATCAGCGATGTCGCTGTGTGTGACACTGAGCAGTGACCTGGCCCCTGCTGTGAAATCGCTGATCGTTACACACTGCTCTGGCCCATTTTTTGGTTGTTGCTCTCCCGCTGTGAAGCACACATCTCTGTGTTTGACAGCAAGAGAGCAATGATCTGAATGTGCAGGGAGCAGGGAGCCGGCTTCTGCGGACGCTGGTAACCAAGGTACACATCGGGTAACCAAGCAAAGGCTTTGCTTGGTTACCTGATATTTACCTTGGTTACCAGTGTCCGCAGCTTCTAGAAGCCGACTCCCTGCTCCCTGCACACGTAGCCAAGGTACACATCGGGTAACTAAGTGAAGCGCTTTGCTTAGTAACCCGATGTGTACCCTGGCTACGAGTGCAGGGACCCAGCGCTAAGCAGTGTGTGCTAGTAACCAGAGTAAATATCGGGTAACCAAGCAAAGCATTTTGCTTAGTTACCCGATATTTACCTTGGTTACCAAGCACAGCATCGTTTCCACGAGTCGCTGCTGACTGGTGGCTGGTCACTGGTCGCTGGTGAGATCTGCCTGATTGACAGCTCATCAGCGACCATGTAGCGACGCACCAGTGATCCTGACCAGGTCATATCGTGGTCGGAATCACTGGTACGTCGTTTAGTGAGACGGTACCCTAAAGCAACATTTTTAAACAACTGGTGGTATTTCTCTGATGAACTGAAGACGCAGGCGTCACCTCATGCTACGCTACACAGATTTTACATGAACAGAATAAAAAACTTTATATGTTTATTTATGTCTATATGATATATAGAGGTTTAAAAGGGCCTGTATGGATTTATGGCTACTGTATTATTACTCTGAACACAAAATATAAAAAACAATCAAAAACTCGTATGTATCTGTAAATAATACCATGAAAAATTACTTACACTACAAAACTATAGCACTAAGAATGAAAAATTAATTACCGTATATTCTAAATTTAAACTGAGTGCAGGATATATAAACTGCACTTCTACTGTACATCTAAGAACCAAGCCTCTTGCATTGATATAATCATAGACAAATTAATAAGCCTGTCTACTTTTGATAATATGATTTGAGAAATATGTTCTATGGTGATTAAACTAGGAGTGTTGCTTGTAGAGAAGGATCTAGGTATACTTGTAGATTACAGACTAAATAACATCATGCAATGTCAATAAGAAGCTTTTAGGGCCAGCAGGACATTGCCATGTATTATGAGAGATGACCTTATGTGACAGAGATGAAATTGTAGCACTCTACTAAGCATTAGTGCCAACTCATCTGGAATATGCAAGTATTCTTGGCACCAGTTCATGGTAAGGATGGCCTGAAGTTAGAAAAGGTAAAAAGAAGAGCGACAAACATTAGTGGCATGGAGGATCCTCGTTATGAGGAAAGATAATTACATTTATTTAGTGTTCTAAAGGGTATTCTAAGGGGAGGTTATGAGTAATTCAAACAAGTACATAAAAGTGTAGTCAAAGTTGTTTAATGTAAAACCTCCTCAAAAGACAAGGGAGCACTTCCTCTGTTTGCAGAATGAAAAGTGTAATCTCCAGAGGAGTCGTGGTGTCTTTACCATAAAAACTCCCGTGGAATAGCTTTCCTATCTAGATGCTTTTTAGAAGAAAATAACAAATAATGATGTAAATATATAAAGTGTAAAGTTCTTTTCTGAATTTTTGGTTCAGTGCATTGATAGTATGTGACATGTGACCCTTTCCCTGTGTCATTTCCCATTTCTTGGTTGAATTTTAACAACATTTATCTTTTTTCAACCGTATTAACTATGTACCTATGTAATATAAGCCAGTAGAGCCGGCAATGTTGGTTAATCATTGATAAGGGAAGACTGTGTAGTGCAGTGCAGCAATGGCTGTTTCTAGAAATTTGTACTTGAGGAAACACACACTTAGGTTTGATCATATGAGCAGAGATACCAAACTGGCAATCACACCTGAGCGTAAAATAAAAATACCATGGTAAGTGGAGAGGAGGTGTCCTGGTATATATTTTGTATCATGATCCATTACTTTCAGGTTCTCTCTCTGAGTATATTTTGAAAATGATACTAGATGTGGTTTCGTCTAAAGGCAATTTATAGATGTATCATTTTGCATGATATTCTGGTGTGTGATAATTTCCACATCACATAGTACACAATTGGTGCTTCTAGTAATAAATGTCCTTAAAGGGAACCAATCACCAGGATTTTCCTATATAAGCTAAAGCCAGTGCTATACTGGCACTATCAGGCTCATTCTCAGTCAGTTGCACTGGAGTAGATAATATATTCATAGTTATCCTCTCCCTTTGTTAGAATTAGCATAAGTATTATACAAACGATTCACTTTGTCTCTTACAGGACCTGTGTGAGGTCATACCCATGTGACCTGGTATCCAGCTTTGTTGGCTGAGGCCCCGCCCCTTCTGGTCACATGGGTATGACCTCACACAGGTCCTTCAACAGACAAAGTGAATTGTTTGTATAATACTTATGCTAATTCTAACAGAGGGAGGGGATAACTATGAATATATTATATGCTCCTTTGCTGCTGTCACTCAACAAGCAGCTAATTTTATAAACTTTACTTTTTTTGGATTTCAAATCTTAAACATCTGAGCTGACTACTAATGGTATTTAGAGAATCAGCCTGATAGTGCCAGTATAGCACTGGCTATAGGTTATATATGAAAATCCTGGTGATTGGTTCCCTTTAAGCCCTGTGCTTTCCCACATCTCAAGTGACTGTACCACACTGCCCGCCTGCCCGTCTTGATAGGGACTTTGGCCTATATATTATGGTTCTTGGCAGTGCAGGTTTGGAACAATGACTAAATAAACTCCAGATAATAACATATGCTGATCTTTTTCATATGTGAAAGATTCTTACCCCAGTCAGTTTATTATTTGCAGTTGATTTATCCCTTGCCAAGTGAACTAAGGATAGTAGACAGAGTTCAGGTGTCCCTTGTTTGTCCAACGCTGCTTCCTCATCGCTATCTATGCTGCGACTCAGAAGATGTTCATTCTCAGAAGAGGCGTCATTTTCACTGGGCAAAGATAATAAAACAATTTACATTTCCATTCTTCATACCACTATCATCTCCCCAAATCACCCATTACTTTATACATGAAAATTAGAAAGAGGCAATAGGTATCTTTCTAGAAAATGAACATGTTTTTATTGCTGATTTTGGCCAGAAACTTTGAGAAAAGACTCTAATCTTCACATGAAATCTATTATAGATAAATAGTTAAGGACATGACCACCTCTCACCTTTTTTCAGTTTTTGTCTGTGTTTCTGAGAGCTTTTCAAATTCATCTTTTTCGGCATAAATGACAACATTTTCTGCTGTAAAACATGATTCAATTCTAGGTTTTATTACCTGTGTACTTATTGTCTAACTGTATCACTCAATAACTCATGAAGCCTGTTAGACGTTTGGCTAGAAGTACTGGCAGGATTTAGGTGAGCATTCATATGCTTGCTATGCAGTCTCCAATGTGGCAAGTACAATTATTATGTTTTCCCAGACTAAATGGGCAACATAGTCAAATGTAACGGACAGGCAAAATCATTATAGACAAACTGGAAAATCAAAATAAACTATTATGATTGAACATATCAGCAGATTTTACAACAAAAATGTATTTACAGCCACAATAACCTACATAAGCTCTTTCACCACATTAAATTTAGATATGATCTAATATTATCTCTTTTCTACTGGTTGGTTGTCATAATGCAGAGGTGACTGAAATTGTGCCGGCTGCCCCTCTATGACTGAAAGCCAGAGGCTTGAGGGAGGAATAAGTTAATTTCCTCCAGACAGTGGGGCTCTCAGTGCAGCAGCCATGGATCTTTGGAGTGCTATTAGCCTGCAGTTTACCTCTAGATCTGTAGGTTAATAGTGTTTTGGGAAGTGACAAGTTCCCTTTAAAGGGGTAATCCCATCTCCAGGATCCTATTCCAATATGTAGTAAGTGTAATAATAATAATATTAGCAAATATCTTCAATAACGTAGTATAGTTCTTCTGAAAAGTTACATCTCTTACCTCTTGTGAACAACATTACAGTAGTTTAGGTATCCAAGGTTATGGCCATGCATATAGGGACAGTTAGTTGGTAGTGGTTGTAACCATGCATACCTAACCTACAATGCCCTGCACATGAAGTAAGTGACATAGCTTATCATGAAAACTAGACTACATTTATAATTGTATGTATTTGCTAATATTCTTATTAATACACCTACTACATATTGAGATTGGATCTTAGAAATGGAAATACCCCTTTAATACTAACATAGGTTTGGTGGATTAGCGATAAGTAAAGGACAGATGGAAAAGAATATGGCTGCAGGGTCAGATTATACTGGGATTGTTTTGTGCTTGTTACTATGGAGACACATGGGTCTGCCTAGAAGCTGTAGACACAAAATGATAGGAAATCATACAATTGCGGTTACCCGCTTCCACTGTTGTTATTTTGAATGCTTTAACAATAAATCATGGTTATTTATAAATGTAAAGAGACTTTTTTTAAGTGTAAAAGTTAAAAAGAGATGCAATTGTTGTTAGCGTTTGTACACAAACTAACCTGGAACTTCCTTTTTTTCTTCTTGAGGAATGTCTTGAGCTTCTACATTCTTTGTATGTATTGTACAGCATGCTGATGAACAGACAGATTAAAATAAATCTAAGTATTGGTATATCTAAGTATTTTTTCTTTACTTATATATCCAGAACATAAAATAATATGGTAATGTAGCACCCCTGAGGCTTCAGTCGCCACAAGGTACTGCACCTCACTTAAGGTGTGGTACTCACCACGAAACCGGGCAGGGCCACCAGTGACATCCCAGTGACATCCCCCAGACCCGATATCACCAGCCCTGGCGACTAGTAAACAGTTAACTCCTTGCCCTGTGGGTGCTACAGTAACACATAGTATTGTGTAATGCAAAACAAAATGGTCTACAGCTTCAGATAGAAAAGTATCCCTACTTAGTTTTAGATATCTTTAGAAATATTAGGTTCCTTCAGGGACAAGTTATAAAGGAAATTAGTCATCGGGTTTTTGCTATCTAATCTGAGAGCAGCATACTGTAGGAAAAGAGACCCTGATTCCAACGATTCATCACTTAGTATACTGGGTACAGCAGTTGTGACAGAATCAGAGTTCTTAGATGTAGCATGTGGTAGAGCTCAGTAAGCTAACCCCATCAACACCACAGCTTTCTGTGTAGATTGTCTATAGAGAGGGAGCTGCTTATCACAGGAGGGCGTGGTCAGTCTAGCAGGCACATGAGCTGTAATCCTTGTAGTGATAATCCCCTTGTGATAATACTTTCATTGTATGTAAACAACAGCACACAGCCTAATTAGTGACACATTGCTAAAATCTATGTTTCAGCCTCTGTCTCCTACAAATTACATAGCAAAACCTTGTTGAAAGATTCCCTTTAAGCACAACAATGCATCCAGCTGAGCTTTGGAGTTTCTATTATAAACAGAAGCCACAATTCAGATGTGACTAAAGACTGAAACATACCTAGTGACACATCAGTTTTATGGTTTCTATGTACCTCTAAATTCAACTATACTAAGAGGTGTATCCTACTGTAACCAAAAATTATAATATATCAGTGAGACTACTACAGTACTTCTAAAATATTGTATTTTCCTCTGATTCTTATTAATCACTTATTGCCCTTACCTCGTGCCGAAGGCTTGGTCTTGACAATGTAAAACATGATGATGAGGACTATAGCAATGGCCATGATGAATATTGTGGACATTGCAATGATAAGAGCAGTTGCCAAATGTCCTTGTCCTGGGATATCAACTAAAATATAAGAAATACTTTTCTTTATTAAAAACTAGAAATAGGCCCGCTGCAGTGCGGTGAAATGAACATTTGTCTATGCTTGGTGGTGCTGACAGGAGCAGTTGACATGTGTCACACTGTTTGCACTTTTCAATATATCTGTTGTATGTCATCCCTCTGCACTTGTGTATTGTATGTGTTGAGTCATTTGACCTTTCACCCCCGTGCACTGTCTCTTTCTTGTTGTGCTCTGTATATTGGTATCTGGTGTTGTGTTCACTATGTGGTGTCTCCCCTGTGTGCTGTGTGTGCGTGTACACTATATGGTCTCTTGTAAGCTATTGTGACTATAATTGGAGGTGGTACATTGTTTTCTGCAGTTTGATGTGTGTGATTGTCCGATCCCAAAGTGGCCAAAAATCACAAAGGAAGTGAGAGGATACAATTTATTCACATGTCAAAAATAATGGCAAAGCTTCTTACTTTTACATAACTGTAACAGAAAGACAATAAATATAAATGTTATTATATTATATTTGTATGTATTACGTATATTGATGTAAATATATTATTTATGTATGTACGTATGGGTAAACTATGTATATCTTTATCTATAATGTCTCCTCGATCTATATATATATATATATGTCTATTTATCTATCATCTATGTTTATCATATTAAGAAATTATATATCTATGTATTTAGCTGTGTGACAGCAGTCGGGGAGGCCCCATGCTGGGAGGTGTAGTTCCTTCCTTTAATTTTATAACATGAACATGCTGGGAGCTATAGTTCCCGTTGTCTGTGTACATATGTGTGTATATGGCTGTACGCTGTGTGTACGTTTCGTCTGTGTACATGTGTGTGTATATGGCTGTATGCTGAGTACGTGTTGTCTGTGTACGTGTTTGTGCATATATGGCTGTACGCTGTGTATACGTGTCGTCTGTGTACATGTGTGTGTATATGGCTGCACGCTGTGTGTATGTGTCGTCTGCGTACATGTGTGTGTTTATGGCTGTACACTGTGTTCGTGTCATCTGTGTACATGTGTTTGTGCATATATGGCTGTATGCTGTGTGTATGTGTCATCTGTGTATATGTGTGTATATATGGCTGTACGTTGTGTGTACATGTAGTCTGTGTATATGTGTGTGTATATGGCTGTATGCTGTGTGTACGTGTCATCTGTGTACATGTGTGTATATATGGCTGTATGCTGTGTGTACGTGTCGTCTGTGTACATGTGTGTGTATATGGCTGTACTCTGTGTGTACGTGTTGTCTGTGTATATGTGTGTATATGGCTGTACGCTGTGTGTACATGTCGTCTGTGTATATGGTTGTACGCTGTGTGTATGTGCCGTGTGTGTATATGGCTGTACGCTTTGTGTAGGTGCCATCTGTATGTGTATATGGCTGTACGCTGTGTGTAGGTGGCGTCTGTGTGTGTATATGTGTGTGTGTATGCTGTACGCTGTCTGTAGGAGGCATCTGTGTGTATATGTGTGTGTATATGGCTGTATGCTGTGTATAGCTGGCGTCTGTGTGTATATGGCTGTACACAGTGTGTAAATGGCGTCTGGGTGTATGTGTGTGTGTATATGGCTGTATGATGTGTCTAGGTGTTGTCTGTGTGTGTATATATGTGTATATGGCTATACGCTGTGTGTAGGTGGCATCTGTGTGTATATGTGTGTGTATATGGCTGTACTCTGTGTGTAGGTGGCGTCTGTGTGTGTGTATATGTGTGTGTATATTTGGCTGTACGCTGTGTGTAGGTGGCATCTGTGTGTGTATATATGTGTATATGGCTTTATGCTGTGTGTAGGTGGCATCTGTGTGTTTGTGTGCGTATATGGCTGTACGCTGTGTGTAGGTGGCGTCTGTGTGTGTGTGTGTATATGTGTGTATATTTTGCTGTATGCTGTGTGTAGATGGCATCTGTGTGTGTATATATTTGTATATGGCTGTATGCTATGTGTAGGTGGCATCTGTGTGTATATGTGTGTGTATATGGCTGTACGCTGTGTGTAGGTGGCGTATGTGTGTGTGTATATGTGTGTGTATATTTGGCTGTACGCTGTGTAGGTGGCATCTGTGTGTGTATATATGTGTATATGGCTGTATGCTGTGTGTAGGTGGCATCTGTGTGTTTGTGTGTGTATATGGCTGTACGCTGTGTGTAGGTGGCGTCTGTGTGTGTGTATATGTGTGTATATTTGGCTGTACACTGTGTGTAGATGGCATCTGTGTGTGTATATATTTGTATATGGCTGTATGCTATGTGTAGGTGGCATCTGTGTGTATATGTGTGTGTATATGGCTGTATGCTGTGTGTAGGTGGCGTCTGTGTGTGTATGTGTGTGTGTATATGGCTGTACGCTGTGTGTAGGTGGCATCTGTGTGTTTGTGTGTGTATATGGCTGTACGCTGTGTGCAGGTGGCGTGTGTGTGTGTGTAGTTAGGGCCTGGAAGCCGGAGCATTGTGGCCACAGTATCGGGGACTCACCGGAAGCTGCGTAACGTGCATGTCACTGCACCTGCGCAACTTTCACTGGCGCGGTGAATGCTAGAATAGGTGGTCATCCACAACTGATGATTATGAATGTAGATGGTAGAGGGGACTCAGTGAAATGCTAAACTATGACAATCAAAAAATAGGAAAGTATCAAAATGTCCCATTGATTTCTCAGTATGTAGATTCTATCTATCTATCTATCTATCTAAAAGTGAGTACACCTCACATTTTTGAAAATATTTTATTATATCTTTTCATGGGACAACTCTGAGGATGACACTTTGATACAATGTAAAGTAGTCAGTGTACAGCTTATATAACAGTGTAAAGTTGGTGCCCTCTAAATAACTCAACACAGAGCCATTAATGTTTAAACCGCTGGCAACAAAAGTGAGTACATCCCTAACTGAAAATGGTTAAATTGTGCCTAAAGTGTCAATATTTTGTGGGGCCACCATTATTTTCAAGCACTACCTTAACAATGTTGGGCATGGAGTTCACTAGAGCTTCACAGGAGTCACTGTAGTCCTTTTCCGCTCCTCCATGACAACATCATGGAGCTGGTGGATTTTTTCCAGAAACATGCAACAATGGATGTTGCTGAGAGAAAATTGCAAATCTGCCTTTGTAGTGCCCATACATTGCAGTGCCCATAGATTGTTCATGGCTCGTGTTTTTTGTGACATGCGCCTCTTAATTAAAGCGCACTCTCCTCACTACAGAAATGCGAAACATGTGGTTGCTAAATTTGTTTCAAGCACATTGCTGGGCTCAGAAGATAGGGGGTCATGTGAATTTGGGTGTGCAGATTTTTCTGGTTTTCTTATTGGAGGAATTGACTTGGGGAGGTGTATCTCTATGCAACCACCTGTATACTATACTCTGCTGTGAGTTAATAAAATAGTACAGTGCACTACCGGCTAATGTAATATTTTGTTATACTAATGCACAGATAATATGACCAACTTCTATTTCTCCCATCTTACCTTTATGGGCATGTTGGAAGGGTGACGTAGTGCTGGAGTCCATAACTCTTGTGGAACTCCCAGGTACATGGTGTTGAGTACCTGAAAAAAAAAATCAAAACTTGACTGCCAAGAGTAGGGTTCACATTCATGTAACACCAAGTTATATACAATGGCTGTAGTTGTAGAAGAGTAAAATATTCCATAGATTCTCTTTTAAAGTCAGCATTAACTAGAAAAAATCCATAGATAATCTAATTCGATGTGGCAGTTTTCTTTCTTTCCTAAACAGTGATGAATTCGTTCCATGTATATAGGTGTTAAAAGTAGCTTTTGGAGAATACCCAAAATAAGCACAAGACTTAGTATTGAGTTTCTCCACAAACGTGTCATTAGGGATTGCCATCCACATAAAGGGTATCTATAAAACAATGAAATGCCGACACAGCATTCAACATACCTATAAAATTAGATGAAAGGCCAAAACAAAATGTGTAACGGCAATTAGCACTCTCCATTCATAAAGTAACAATGGTAGAGCCTACAACAAATTCACAAAATGGGATAACGCTAACAAGTGGCAACACATCATTTTTATATACACTTTATGTTTACAAAATCGCAAATAGGAGCTGATGTCAATATTGTCTGAGGAGGTAGTAGAGCAGCTAGTTTGAAATGTTCGTCTGACATACTGTGCATTGTGTATCCCCCTTACATGTTTGTATCATCATACTGCATTATGGTCTTTGAAAATACTGAATAAGATCAAAAGAATTGGGCATTGAAATTCAGCATGCCAGATCCTTTATTCCCTCGATAATCAGGGGGTCCCCATAAACATAGGGCAGATGGCCTCTGAAATGAAATCGTCATTTTCAGCACAACCTGCTCTAATTTGTATGGGCACCATACTTTGTATGGGCCATAGACACAACAACTGTGAGCAGTTCTGGATATTTAGATATTTGCTGTCTGATTATTTTTGGGAACAAGCAAATACTATAAATTGTACTGTGATTGCCCCTTCATTTTTAAAGGGGTTATCCGGCTTCTTTTTCCTTTTTTTGTAATTTCACTATTGGGGCAGGTAGATAGATAGTAACTATCTACCTGCCCTGCTGTCAGCCCCTCTCCCTGGGCTCAGAGCGGTCATGTGACCGCTCCTGCCGTGATTTTGCTGCTTCCTCTGACGACACGTCGACAGGGGCAGGACATTGTTGACAAGCATCACAGCCACTTCGTGTTGCACCCTGCTGGGCATGTACCATGTGTGGAATCTCCACCCCCCTCCACAGCACCCTCCCACACATTCCATAGTGCAGTGGTCTAAGACGCTGCCGGTAGGCTGCATGCGGCCCTTGATCCTTCTTGCGTGCTGCAGGCAGTGACCGCTGACCGCTGCCTGTGCTGGGGGCCGCTGACAGCACTTTATAACAGGGGACAGAAACCTCGGTTCTGTGCATATGGGAGCTCTGTATGCAGCTACTGCAATGATCAGCCACCAGCAGCGGATCACTGGAGAAGCTGTATACAGAGCTTGTCCTGCGCAGTGCCCAGGAATCTGTCCTCTTATATAAAGCGCTGTCAGAAGCAGGACACCGAGAGAACCAGGACAGGTGAGAAGGAGTTGTTTTTGTTTTTTTTCCATATGTGAAGTATGGCAGAATAGGGGACATTACTACATGATGGAAGAGGACCAGGAAAGGGGCCATTACTATAGGATGAGCAGGATGGGCACAATGATGGGGCACAATACTATAGGATGTTACACGTCGTGGCTCTCCTGTTGCAAGGAATGAGGTGGTCCCCCATTCCTTGTCTGCCACGAGCCCTCCTGCGCAGCAGCGCCAAAGGTCTAGGAGACTGCGCGGTCTGCAGGAGTTGCCTCCTCAGAGACCTAGCAGAAGGGTGACACCTAGTGGTTCTCCCCTTGCAAGGAATGGAGCGGTCTCCCATCCCTTGCCTGCCACAAGCTCTCCTGCTCAGTATCACAGATGCTCTGGGAGGTTGCGCAGTGTGCAAAGAATAGATGCTCAGGGAAGCAGCAAGACTTCCCATGTCTCTGCACATTGTGAAACCGAGGATCCCGCCTTTATGACCCAGAGGCAGGAAGATGAGCATGTGCTCCACGTGACGTCTTCTGATTCGCTCACTGATATCACACGGCCCCATGACGAGGCTGGTGATGTACTGAATCCTGACTGGCTGGGCCAGGACGTCACGAACCCTGATTGGGTCACGCCCGTCTCGCGTCCGCCCTTGGGTGGAGCTGCACCTCCTTAAAAGCTCCCCCTGCCATCATGGCGGTGCGCGACCGTCCTTCTATGTTTGGATGTCTGGCAGCGTGCTGCCACGCCACTGCTCAGGCACTATTGTCTTTTGTGGGCTTTGCCCTTGCTGCTCAGGCAGCACCTAGTTTGCAGGTCTTGCCCCTGCCTTGCTGCTCCGGCAGTATCCCGTTTAGCAGGCTGTGTTCCTGTCCCAGGTGAGCTCCTCGAGTCTCTGTCGGACTCACTTGGTTTCTGAAGCACACGTGCGTGGGCACCTCTGTGCTACCCCCGTGCCGTATTCCTGTGACTCCCGCTGGCACACGTGTGTAGGCACCTCTGTGCGTCCCCGTGCAACAGGTACACCGTACGAGAAGCCCCGAGCCATACAACCCTCACGGGTTAGGGCGGACCGGTGTACATAGATCGTCTGTGACGTTCCAGACGATCACTAGCAGCAACCCGCTCACTCTTTCCTGACCATAGCAGCGGTCCCTTACACCGCACAGTGGACCTTGACTGGCGGAAGCTGTCCATTTCCCATCTTGGCACGCTTCCCCGGGTCCCCCTCGTAACAATAGGATAGGCACAAGGATGAAGCACATTACAGGTTGGGGGCATTACTATACGATGAGCACAAGGATGGGCACATTACTACATTATATGTGCCCATATTGTGCTCTCCTAGAGGTCTGTGCTGAGCAGAATACTGACAGCCAATGAGTGTGCGGAGGGCGGGGCTGGACAGTGAGGCCAGGCGGGGCCAGCTCTGACTGTGAGGTTTGGCAACCAAGGAAAGAAAAAAGTCAAGTTTACTTGAGCTGCATGTAAATAAAGAGCTGCAGAGAATAAAGTGTTAATTCAAGAGCAACAAAAGTTAGAAAACAAAAAAAAAATAATGTAGGGATGTTTTATATGACAATACAGCACAGATTAGCTTAAAACATTTTTTGGAGTTTATGTCAGACAACTCCTTTAAGTAGGAGTGGGGGAACATAGTAGTTAGACAAACAATTATTAAAATATGCAAAATGAAATAAAATAAATTAGTTCCTAAAAAAGCATAGAAATTGTCTATAGCAATGAGAGTGTGAAAAGAAATTCTCTGTACAAGGGAGAATTAACCATCAATTTTCAGTAGACATGTGGGGTTACAATGCTCACAGGTTATAGAAAAGCTGTATTGTGTTAAGCAGGGGCCATACAATATGTGATCATGCTGATGATGAGATCAGCGGGAAGACAGAGTCATCGGAAGTGGTCGTGTAATGTAATGTATGCTTGATCTCAGCTGGAACGCCAGTGAACTGCATTGAATAGCCTGTTAATAGTGATAGCAAGTCAAAGCATGCTGGTAATATGAGAAACAGACAAAACATCAATTCATTTGAGTCTGATAATTAAAGGAAATACGAGGAGATAGTGACGGCTTGCTGTGGCCTGAACGACTTGGTTGGCAATTCTAGATTTCTGAGACTTGGCATTGTTTAACCTAGTAAAATTTTTGTGGAGAGTGTAACGACGGCTGAAAGCCAAAGATTTAGTTTACCTGGCGGGTTTGAAAAATGTCAAAACAATGAGCTAATCAGAGAGATGATACTCTGGTCATCTGAGGGAGGAAAGTTCAGCAATGATCTAGGACCCCCAACATAAATACGGCACAGTATTACTACAGAGTTATTCGTTAGAATAGAAAGAATTAAATGATAAAAACGGTATAACTGGTTACACCAAAAGTTGCCACAAAAACTTAATTTTGTACCTTCATAGAGTGCTCCAAGAGCAGTCCCTTCCACAGCCCTCAAATAACAGTTCCCTGAAGAGCTAATTATTATCATAGACGACCCAAACAATACTACAATGTACTCTCCGGCCCGGTCTTGCTCAATTCACTTGTATTGCGCAAATCCGCACATATCTAGTATGCGATTTGCATAAATGCGATCAAGAGTGAACTAGACATGCACAGCTTGGCTCAATACAAGTGAATTGAGCAAGACTGGCAACATCTAGCCAGAATGTGTCTGGAAGTGTGCAAATTGCATAGTTGCAGTCACATGACCACCCACTCCCTGCGACGCCATTGGAGAATTCTGACAGCTTTGTGTGCTCTGTGAACATTTACAAATTTGCAGTCAAATTGCTGCAAAAACGTCACAATGAAGAGCTTTTTTTTCATAGATGTACTACTCTATATTGAAAGAGAAGAAGCTACCATCACTCCATGCCCTTGTTAGATGTTCACATTTTCAACATGTCAATGATCCAAAATACACATCGGTTACATTTCTGAAAAACAAGTTGACAAGAAGACAATTTGAGCCTAAAGGCCCCATCACACACACACACAGAGATAAATCTTTGGCAGATCTGTGGTTGCAGTGAAATCATGGACATATTGTTCCATTTGTACACAGCCACAAACCTGGCACTGATTGTCCACAATTTCACTGCAATCACAGATCTGCCGCAGATTTATCTCTGTGTGACAGGGCCTTAACTCTCCATCCAACATCAAGGCTCTAAAAGAGGGCATTGTTGAAGAATGGGAAAAGATAGAGGTTGCAATGTCACCAACTTGTTCAATCCATGCCTAGAGGACTTGGTGCTGCCATTAAAAATCATGGAGCTAATACAAAATACAGATGTAGTTGTTTTGATGTGGGGTGTATTCATTTTGAATTAACTAATTGTTACAGGGCTCATTTTAAAAGCATTAGTATCCCACTGCAGACAGGAACGTAGTTATAGGAAGTGTAGAGGTAGCAGATGAATCCAGGCCACAGGCCCCACTGACATTTATGCATTGTAAATCGATAAGGGCCCAAGATGCTTTAAGATACAAACTGGCTCCTTAATTGCAGACGTTAATGTTTTATTCTGAAACTCTGTGGTATTAAAAATATATTTTAAAAAAGCAGCCTGTGATACCACTGGCTTCTTCAGACCCGAGGCATCTTGATTGATAGGTCTATAGAACTGAGGCAGGAAATAGATGGGAAGGAGGTGACGTGGTGTCAGCAGCACCGCGCTTGCGCACAACGAAGGACGCCGAGGGGGAAAGCGCGGTCCCGCGATTATGGGCGGTTGCTTGGTAATAAACATCACAGCACTGCCCATAATCTAAAGCCTGCGCGCACGTCACCAGCGGTGACACTGGGCACAGTGCTCATCCACGAGAGATGGGCACTGGGCATGCGCGGGGACCTGTGGAGCACTGGGTGGCGTCCACAGCTATGGAAAGGAGTGATGGGGACGGCCTAAAGCGGCAGGAGGCAGAATAACGGACGCCAGGCAGACCGCCCCCGTGTCCCATTTACAGAATCCAAATCCAAAAAGGTACCACTTTATAAACTCTGTATTTTGGTCAGAAAGGGGGCACAATAATAACAGGGACCTTTCTAGAATGCAGCCCAGGAGCTGCAGAGGGGGAATCTTTTAGGTTTTAGGGGAAATTTCTGCTGACAGGTTCCCTTTAACCTGACTGGCAGCTATTACAAACAAAATACCAACATGACAGCATGTAATAAATAGATAGTCATAAAGTGCTGAGTGCATAAGTGGATACAGTGCAAAAAATAGCAGCATACAGAGATTGTAAAGTGCCAAGTGCAAACATGAAATCATAAAGCTGCTATGAGCACAATATATGTGTGGAATCCACTCTATCACATGCCATCAACATAATACAATATATAGCGATGTACAAAGAGCTGCTTGCAAGGTGCTAATTGCAAAAAAGGGGCCAAAATCCCCAGGTAGGGGGACCCCCTATGGGAAAGAGCCCCCTAAAACCTAAAAAAAGGTTTTAGGGGGCTCTTTCCCATGGGGGGTCCCCCTACCTGGGGATTTTGGCCCCTCTTTTGCAATTAGCACCTTGCAAGCAGCTCTTTGTACATCGCTATATATTGTATTATGTTGATGGCATGTGACAGAGTGGATTCCATACATACAGTTAGGTCCAGAAATATTTGGACAGTGACACAATTTTCGCGAGTTGGGCTCTGCATGCCACCACATTGGATTTGAAATGAAACCTCTACAACAGAATTCAAGTGCAGATTGTAACGTTTAATTTGAAGGTTTGAACAAAAATATCTGATAGAAATTGTAGGACTTGTACACATTTCTTTACAAACACTCCACATTTTAGGAGGTCAAAAGTAATTGGACAAATAAACCAAACCCAAACAAAATATTTTTATTTTCAATATTTTGTTGCGAATCCTTTGGAGGCAATCACTGCCTTAAGTCTGGAACCCATGGACATCACCAAACGCTGGGTTTCCTCCTTCTTAATGCTTTGCCAGGCCTTTACAGCCGCAGCCTTCAGGTCTTGCTTGTTTGTGGGTTTTTCCGTCTTAAGTCTGGATTTGAGCAAGTGAAATGCATGTTCAATTGGGTTAAGATCTGGTGATTGACTTGGCCATTGCAGAATGTTCCACTTTTTTGCACTCATGAACTCCTGGGTAGCTTTGACTGTATGCTTGGGGTCATTGTCCATCTGTAGTAAGAAGCGCCGTCCGATCAACTTTACGGCATTTGGCTGAATCTGGGCTGAAAGTATATCCCGGTACACTTCAGAATTCATCCGGCTACTCTTGTCTGCTGTTATGTCATCAATAAACACAAGTGACCCAGTGCCATTGAAAGCCATGCATGCCCATGCCATCACGTTGCCTCCGCCATGTTTTACAGAGGATGTGGTGTGCCTTGGATCATGTGCCGTTCCCTTTCTTCTCCAAACTTTTTTTCTTCCCATCATTCTGGTACAGGTTGATCTTGGTCTCATCTGTCCATAGAATACTTTTCCAGAACTGAGCTGGCTTCATGAGGTGTTTTTCAGCAAATTTAACTCTAGCCTGTCTATTTTTGGAATTGATGAATGGTTTGCATCTAGATGTGAACCCTTTGTATTTACTTTCATGGAGTCTTCTCTTTACTGTTGACTTAGAGACAGATACACCTACTTCACTGAGAGTGTTCTGGACTTCAGTTGATGTTGTGAATGGGTTCTTCTTCACCAAAGAAAGTATGCGGCGATCATCCACCACTGTTGTCATCCGTGGACGCCCAGGCCTTTTTGAGTTCCCAAGCTCACCAGTCAATTCTTTTTTTCTCAGAATGTACCCGACTGTTGATTTTGCTACTCCAAGCATGTCTGCTATCTCTCTGATGGATTTTTTCTTTTTTTTCAGCCTCAGGATGTTCTGCTTCACCTCAATCGAGAGTTCCTTAGACCGCATGTTGTCTGGTCACAGCAACAGCTTCCAAATGCAAAACCACACACCTGTAATCAACCCCAGACCTTTTAACTACTTCATTGATTACAGGTTAACGAGGGAGATGCCTTCAGAGTTAATTGCAGCCCTTAGAGTCCCTTGTCCAATTACTTTTGGTCCCTTGAAAAAGAGGAGGCTATGCATTACAGAGCTATGATTCCTAAACCCTTTCTCCGATTTGGATGTGAAAACTCTCATATTGCAGCTGGGAGTGTGCACTTTCAGCCCATATTATATATATAATTGTATTTCTGAACATGTTTTTGTAAACAGCTAAAATAACAAAACTTGTGTCACTGTCCAAATATTTCTGGCCCTGACTGTATATTGTGCTCATAGCAGCTATATCATTTTATGTTTGCACTTGGCACTTTACAATCTCTGTATGCTGTTATTTTTTGCACTGTATCCACTTATGCACTCAGCACTTTATGACTATCTATTTATTACATGCTGTCATGTTGGTATTTTGTTTGCAATAGCTGCTAGTCAGGTTAATATACTGACATCTTTTGATTGTCTCCATGCATGCTGCTGCCTTTTCCCCTGGGGTTACCATCTACTCCCATCCCCCCATTCTGTGTATTTTATGGTGTTTTATATGGCCATTCCCGTTTTTGTGTCTTGTCTATTTCACACAATTGAATAAAATTTGTCATTGTTTTGCACTATTTATTACTCCATGTTCTCTCTGTTTTTTCATCTCTATTGAAGACTAATTCATGGAGTTTATGGAAACATGGAAACAACACACAATAATACTTGCACATTTAGACCTTCACTGGCCTGTTACATATCAACGAACCATCAACATACAGTAGGTTGCAAGGTGAACCCAGTCTCAAATCACTGACAGACTGAAACTGGTTATGCTCAAGAATATCCCTGTATTTCGCATAATTCATCTTCCCCACAGAATTATGCTGCCGCCACCACCATGTTTCACTGTGGGGATGGAGTTCTTCAGGTGATAGGCTGTGTTGGTTTGTTGCCAGGCATAGCATTTACATTGGTGGACAAAAAGTTCAACTTTGGTCTCATCTGACCACAGCACCTTCCTCCATAAATCTGGGAGTCTCTCACATGTCTTTTGGCAAAATCAAAATGTGCCTTCCAATTTTTAGCTGTAAGTAAAGGCTTTTTTCTGGCCACTCTTCCATAAAGGCCAGCTCTATGGAGTGTATGGCGTATTGTGGTAGTATGGACAGATACTCCAGTCTCTGCTTGGGAACTCTACAGCTCCTTCAGTGTTACCATTGGTCCCTGTGCTGCCTCTCTGATTAATGCCCTCCTTAGCCGGGCTGAGATTTTTAGTGGATGGCTGTCTCTTGGCAGGTTTGTTGTGGTGCTGTGTTCTTTACATTTTATTATAATAAACTTGATGGTGCTCTGGGGGATCATTAGATATTTGGATATTTTTTTTAGAACCCTGACTTGTACTTCTCAACAACTTTGTCTCTGACTTGTTTGTAGAGCTTCTTGGTCTTCATGGTGTTGTTTGGTTATTGTAGACTTTTACGTAATGGTGTTGCAGCCTTTATTGCCTTTCAGAAAAAGTGTGTATACATTGACAGACCATGCGACACTTATGCGGGCTTCACACGGTATGATCTATCGTGCGATTGCACGAGCGATCGTACCCGCCCCTGTCGTTTGTGCGTCACGGGCAATTAGTTGCCCGTGGCGCACAAATTCGTTAAACCCCGTCACACACTTACCTGCTGAGCGACCTCTCTGTGGGCGGCGAACATCCTCTTCCTGAAGGGGGAGGGACGTTCGGCGTCACAGCGGCGTCACACAGCGGCCGGCCAATAGAAGCGGAGGGGCGGAGATGTGCGGGACGTAAACATCCCGCCCACCTCCTTCCTTCTGCATAGCCGGTGGGAGCCACGGGACGCAGGTAAGCTGTGTTCATCGTTCCCGGGGTGTCACACGGAGCGATGTGTGCTGCCCTGGGTACAATGAACAACCGGCGCCATTAAAAATAAACAATTTTTTAAAAATAAGCAACGAGTACACGACTCACGATTTGTGAGCGATTCGGCGTCGCTCGGAAGTGTCACACGAAATGACGTCGCAAGCGATGACGGATGTGCGTCACGAAAACCGTGACCCCGACGATGCATCGCGCGATAGCTCGTCTCGTGTGACGCCTGCATTAGATTGCACACAGCTGGACTTCCTTTCACTAACCATGTGAATTATGAAGGTAATTACTCACACCAGAAATGTTTAGGGGCTTCATAACAAAAGGTGTTAATATGCAAATGACAATTTTTATTTATTTAATCCCATAAATTTCATTTTTGCCTATATTTTTCTCACTTCAATTCCCCAACTTAGACTGCAGTATTTAGTTGTGATGTAACAAAATAAGTAAAATGCCAAGGGATTAAATACTTTCGCAAGGCACCATACAGTACAGTTATAGGTGGTGGGTCAATACAAATAGACTCCACAATATGAACATGTACACAGAATCCTAAGCCTACATAAATGGTAACAAACGTAAATTGACAGTTACTTATGTTAGAGGTTACCAATTATCATATGAACATCTCCAAAATTCTATGCTTTACTTTCTTTATTCTCTGTATTATTATTGTTTACTATATCCTTCTCTATATTATTCTCTATATTTCACTGCTATTAGAGACCTGATGAGCTTACCATCAGGAGGCGCAGCACATAATGGAGACAGATAAACAATTTGACAACAATCCAAACATTTGGACATACTGAATAACTGGTGCCTTTACACCAGGCAAACAGCCACTTGTATTCTGGAGCCAACAGGATCGGCCCTTCTACTGCTTTAGCTGAGTAGTCTGGCTTATTATTGTTAACTATAACTATATTTTAAAAGTCTCCTGATGTTCTTCTACTCTGTACAAAAAAAGTCAATTTTATATAATAATCAAAATGGAAAACACAATCTGTTCAATGTGCCTATAAAGGAAACCACATGTACAGATACCTGTTAAGTTACAAAATATAGGCAATATGTTGCCAGTTATTAAGCAGTACTAGGAATGTTGTACAGAAAAGCGAAAGTCCCGTATTTTTAAGACTATAAGACGCACCGGACCATAAGACGCACCCTGGTTTTAGAGGAGGAAAATAAAATTTTAGGCAAAAAATGTGGTCATGACACACTGTTAGGGGGTGAGGATCTGCTGCTGACACTGTTATGGGGTTAATGTCCCCAAATTCTCTACTAAGGTACCCCAGCCTGGTAAGGATCCTCCCGCCTTGTATATACAGTATATGTCCCTCATCCTGGTATAGCCCCCATCCTGCTATATACCGTCATCCTGGCATATGGCTGCATCCTGCTATATACTGGCATATGGCCGCATTCTGCTATATACCCCATCCTGGCAAATAGCCCCATCCTGCTATATAACCCATCTTGGCATATACCTCCATCCTGCTCATATACCCCCATCCTGCTCATATACCCCCATCCTGCTCATATACCCCCATCCTGCGCATATACCCCCATCCTGCTCATAATATACCCCCATCCTGCTCATAATATACCCCCATCCTGCTCATAATATACCCCCATCCTGCTCATATACTCCCATCCTGCTCATATACCTCCATCCTGCTCATATACCCCCATCCTGCTCATATACCCCCATCCTGCTCATATACCCCCATCCTGCTCGTAATATACCCCCATCCTGCTCATATACCCCCATCCTGCTCATATACCCCCATCCTGCTCATAATATACACCCATCCTGCTCATAATATACCCCCATCCTGCTATATGCCCTCATCCTGCTATACACCCCCATCCTGCTATATACCCCCATCCTGGTATATGGCACACATCCTATGGCACAAAAAAAAAAAAAAACGTTCATACTCACCTTACCTCACTCCCTGCAGCATCGCTCCTCCTCCGTCTGTGTCAGCAGCAGCGCCTCTGGAGTGTGGAGCCAGCCACGATCCCTGCAGCACCACGATGTCCTCCTGTCTGTGCCGGCTGCATGTGGACACGTGGGCACAGCGATGATGTCATCGCTGTGAGCACCGCTAGTCTCCACACAGCCGCTGCCGGCACAGACAGGAGGACATTGCGGTGCTGCAGGGATTGTGGTCGGTGAGTTATACTGATTCACTGCACCCCACGCTGATGATGATGCGCGGGGGGCAGTGAATACAGCCGCACATGATCACTCCAGGCTGTAGTTGCCAGGGGTGATCATGCAGGCAGGTGTTTAATATGCGCGCATCCCCCGCCCATCACCCTGCCCACCTGTCAGTGCCAGCTTCAGCGCTGAGAGATGATGGGCGGGATGATGGGCGTGCATATTAAATGAGCGGGTCCATGTGGTCACGGCAGGCTACTACAGCCTGCTCGTGCCGCCGATGACCCGCTCCACCGCAGCACCCTCATTCCCTGCAGCCCTACATTCAAACTATAAGACGCACCCCCCACTTTCCCCCAACATTTGGGGGAAAAAAGTGCGTCTTATAGTCCAAAAAATATGGTATATTCATTTTCTGGATGTACACACCTTGATGAAAAGATGTTAGTTACTGTCAATGATATTATTAAAAAAAAAATAGAAGATTTAGGAATTATATTTTTTAGCTATTTTGCAAGTAAATATTGTCATTATCCATTCT
Source organism: Anomaloglossus baeobatrachus (assembly GCF_048569485.1). Lineage (NCBI taxonomy): Eukaryota > Metazoa > Chordata > Amphibia > Anura > Aromobatidae > Anomaloglossus > Anomaloglossus baeobatrachus. The sequence goes on along the minus strand of NC_134354.1, from coordinate 484,083,585 downwards.
ACACACATACATGCAAGGCCCTTCAAAAACGGAAAAATATTTAAATAGACAAATACATTTATGTAGCTCTACAACCTGCACAAAATGCTCTTTTTAAAAGTTTTTTTGTATGTGTGGTAACATAAATAAAAAGAATGATAGATGGTCAGAGATGAACTGTGCGAGGAAACCTGGCAGCTCATAATAGGGCTTCCATGGTCAGACTTAGCAAACTCTGTCTACTAAATCCTAAAGGTTGCCTTGGCCTTCACGCTTTACCCTTTGTACAGGGATCTGAACTTCCACAGGGGAACCTGGGTTGAGTACACAAAATAGCTGCTGGCTGGTGGAACCAGCTGATAGAGGATAGTCAGGAAGCCGCATCTATACCAGGAGGTCCAGAAATAAAAGCAAAATTGTGAGGCAAAAGACTGATCAAAATATGGACCAAAGTCAAACAGTAGGAATCAACTAAGCAGGACAGAGCCTGAAAATCACATGTGAACCAAGTTAAACAGATTGTTACGGGGGGCTGTCTGATAATAAAATCTAAAGGAATATCAGACAGTCAGGGTCCCCCGTGCAGAGACTCTGCTGCAGACTATGGCAGAGGATAAGGGGTATATAAGTGTGCCACTGTAAATAATAATAGCACAAGTGCAGAGTGCAATACCTCTGTTAAACTCACATAGGAATATAATTAGAAAATAAAGCAATTCCTCCCATACTTGGAGGGAGCGTGGAATGGTGTCTGTTAAAGATCACAGAGACACAAGCAGTGAGTGTGAAATGGCACCTACCTAGGTCCGTTCCTCTAGTGGTGCCAGGAGACGGACAGCAGCATAAGCCGCACAAAGCTCCTACCTGCGTTCGCTCCACTAGTGTGCGAGGACACGAACCACTAGATATGGCACCTGCCTAGGTCCGCTCTTCTAGTGGTGCAAAAGAGACGGACAGCAGCGTAAGCCGCACAAAGCTCCTACCTGCGTTTGCTCCACTAGTGTGCGAGGACACGAACCACTAGATATGGCACCTGCCTAGGTCCGCTCTTCTAGTGGTGCAAAAGAGACGGACAGCAGCATAAGCCGCACAAAGCTCCTACCTCTGTTCGCTTCCCTAGTGTGCGAGGATACGAACAACTGCCAGACGCAGTATAAGGAACGTTACCCTAGCGGCAATGTCCACCTACGAGTAGAATCACAAGGCCCAGCCGGACCATGTGCCTCAGGCACCTGCCTATGTCCGCTCCACTAAAAGGTAAGGATACGGACTGCAGCCAAAGCTGTAAGGTATAAGAACGCTACCCTGCCGGTAGCACTCACCTAACATAGACAGAGAGATGCCTAGAGGAACGTGCACAGGGCATCTACCCTCATGCATGAACCAAGAGGACTGAGCGCCGGGCGGCGTGCGTCAGGGTCTTATATAGACTTTGTGCCTCATCCAAGATGGAGGACACCAGAGCCAATCCGCTGCCAGAACGACAGGAATGACGTCACGCTGGCCTATCACCAAGCAAAGCGTCACAAGCACATGACCAGCGACCAATCGGCATAGAAGGTGTCAGAGACATGTGACCACGTGTCATAAGCACATGACCAGCGGCCAATCAGCTTAGAAGGTGTCAGAGAAATGTGACCTCGTGTCAGCGATGATGTCACCCGCACATGTGCAATGGCTCCAAGATAGAACTTAGTCTCCAGCGCTTGCACATGTGCAGTAGCAAGAAATCCGGACATAGTCTCCAGAGCCACAGCAACCGTAACACAGAGCTTATAACTTACAAAGCAGACATGGATACAGGAGGATAAATAGCTAGCAGCCATTCACAGGATAAATAGCAGGGAGCTAATAGTAAGTAAAGACAGAAGTTAATTCCCTAGCTTTTTGCCTGGCCAGTACCACAAGTACCAGCGAATACACAAAACTATCGTATTGTTGCCTCTCACCTTCTACAACAAAGGCGAGAAACTGCCCGGAAATAAAGGGGGTAGGGAATGACATTAATGTATGATAGTTAGATAAATTATAAATATAAATAGATACAGTGGTGTGAAAAAGTATTTGCCTTCCTGATTTCTTATTCTTTTGCATTTTTGTCACACTTAAATATTTCAGATCACCAAACAAATTTAGATATTAAATAAAAATAACACAAATTAAATGTTAGATAAAGATAACACAAAGTGAACACAAAATGCAGTTTATAAATGAAGGTCTTTCTTTATTAAGGGAAAAAGAAATCCAAACCTACAGGACCCTGTGCAAAAAATTGATTGCCCCCTAAACCTAATAACCGGTTGGGCCACCCTTAGCATCAACAACTGTAATCAAGCTTTTGAGATAATTGGCAATGAGTCCTTTATAATGCTCTTGAGGAATTTTGGCCCACTCATCTTTGCAGAATTGTTGTAATTCACTCACATTGGAGGGTTTCTGAGCATGAACCGCCTTTTTACGGTCAGGCCACAGCATCTCAATCGGATTAAGGTCAGTACTTTGACTAGGCCACTAAAAAGTGTTAATTTGTTTTTCTTAAGCAATTCAGAGGTGAACTTGCTAGTGTGTTTTGGATAATTTTTCTGCTGCATAACTCAAGTGCCCCTCAGCTTGAAGTCACAAACAGATGGCCAGACATTCTCCTTCAGGACTTTTTGGTAGACAGCAGAATTCATGGTTCCATTTACCACAGCAAGTCTTCCAGGTCCTGAAGCAGCAAACAGCCCCAAATCATCATATTACCACCACCATAGTTTACTGTTGGTATGAGGTTCCTTTTCTGAAATGCTGTTTTACGCCAGTTATAATGTCACATACACCTTCCAAAATGTTCAACCTTTGTCTTGTCAGTCCACAGAATATTCTCCCACACGTCCCTTGGGGATTATCAAGATGTTTTCTGACAAAACTGAGATGATCCTTTATGTTCTTTTTACTCAGCAGTGGTTTTCATCTTGTAAATCTGCTGTGCAGGCCATTTTTACCCAGTCTCTTTCTTATGGTGGTGTCATGAACACTGACCTTAACTGAGGCAAGTGAGGCCTGCAGTTCTTTGGATGTTGTTGTGGGGACTTTTGTGACTTTTTTGATCAGATGTTGCTGGACTCTTGGGGTAATTTTGGTCGGCCAGTCACTCTTGGGAAGGTTCACTACTGTTCTATGCTTTCGCCATTTGTGGATAATGGCTCTCACTATGTTTTTCTGTAGTTCCAAAGCTTTAGAAATAGCTTTATAACCGTTTCCAAACTGATAGATCTCAATGACTTTATTTCTCATTTGTTCCTGAATTTGATTGGATCCTAGCATGATGTTTAGCTTTTGAGGATCTTTTGGTCTACTTCACTTTGTCAGGAAGGTCCTATTTATGTGATTTCCTGATTAAGAACAGGTGTGGCAGTAATCAGGCTTGAGTGTGGCTAGGGAAACTGAACTCAAACTTAAACCAGAGTTAATTTATGTTTTAAGGGGGGGGGGCAATTACTTTTTTAAACAGGGCCCTGAAGGTTTTGATTTATATTTCCCTTAATAATAAAGACCAAAGACCTTCAATTATAAACTGCATTTTGTGCTTAGTTGTGTTATATTTGTCTAATATTTAAATTTGTTTGGGGATCTAAAACATTTAAGAAATGCAAAAGAATAAGAAATCAATCAGGAAGGGGGCAAACACTTTTTAATACCACTGTAGATATTTGTAGGTAAAAATGGTTTTCTCAAAGAGATAACCTTTTGTCAAATTTTCACAGTAGATTCCCAAATGCAGTAAATGCCTATTACTGGAAATTTTATAAGATAAACCCAGGACAATTGGGACTGAAAAGGTGTGAACAAAAATAGGCAAAAAGGTCCAAAAACAAATACCTCTGTTAAAGAATTAGAGTGAACAGATTGCATTGTGTATTTGCAGAGGTATTTGGCCCAAGAGCAGCATTTAAATACCACCACAATGTGCTCTGGCATTTATCCATGGCTTGGTCAATAACGTATACAAGGCTTCCAGTATTTATTGTTGGCACCCACTGGTATTAGCAAGCATTTGCCCAAACCACAAAACTCATTCTTTAGGAAAACAGTAGTAAATTAATCAGATACAATTGTGTAATGAAGCAAAGGAGCAGGAAAAAGGATCATCAGACACATTAAAAAAATAAGATCCTGGCCATCTACAATATATTGGGGGGGGTAAATGGAGTATTTGTATTTCTAAATTCATATTCCATGGAACAAGGTTTTTTTTCCATACACTGAGGACATTATAATATTTATTGACAGGATATTAAAATCCGATTAGATGTAGCAAACTTGAATCAGCAGGGAATTGCTGAGACAGCACGCCATCGTATGCCTTTTGCTTTTCACCAAACTAAACTGGATATCCTTGCCACATCGAGTGTATGTAATCACAGTATCAAATGAACAATGAATTTCAAAGCAAGGGATAAAATAAATTAGTGATCAAAGCAAGCAGAGAAAGATATTGTGAAACCATAATAAGGTCCACATGAAACATAAGTAAAACACAAGGATGGAACAAATGGAACAAGCAGAGGAAACATAGTATTTGTGTATTACTGGTAATATAGCAATATCTACACTTCCAGATTCTGCAGCTCTGATAATCTGATCCCATCGTAAGTGAAGAAAGAACTGTGGAATATTACTTAATAATTTAATCATTTCTGAGTTTCTACCCAGAAAAGAGCTACAAAACTTTACAGCAATTTTATTTTTCTCCCCCTTCTGGTCCAGATGAAAGCAATTGGCCAGAAAAGAGGAAATGAAAATCTAGAAAGAACAGAAAACACATGACTACAAGAAAGCCACAGGCCGGGACTGGGCCTTCACTATTTAAGATGCAGGATTAGTGACGAAAAGCTTTCTCCATATGGACGGATTCCGTTCTCTTTTGTCTACTTTTCCCAGCCACATACTTCTGTGAAAAAGATATAGCTCTTAATAAGGCTTTCATTCAGCCAAAGTACAAAAAAAGCTCCAAGGACAATCATGGAGACACCAGCAGCTGTAGACTTTAATACAACAAATGGTATTGAATATAAAAGGTATATACTGTATATTGATTAAACGTGAAGACTAAACCATGCATGCTGAAATCAATGGAAACGTACTGCACTCACTAACATTTTTAGATCAAAATATGTACAGGAAACCCATATAATACAGTTGTACTTTAAAGCTTGGGAAACCTTCAGAATTTTGTATTTTTGTACATAAATTTGACCTAAACAAAATCAGATTTTCACAGAAGTCCTAAAAGAAAATCAAGAGAACCAAATGATTCAAAAATTAGACTGTCATTTTTTTATTGCTGAAAATGATGATCCAATATCACATGTTTGTGATTGATAACAGTATGTGAACCTTTAGGATTAGAGATAATTTTGAAAGTGAAATCTGAAATTCTGAAGGATTCACAAACTTCCAAGCACCACTGTATATAGCCCAGTAACATGTTTATATATTTTTTCCCGAAATCTAATGATACCCATATATCCATGAGTAAATTTGCCCAAGCCTGCTGCTTTTGGTAGGATTAGGTAACAATTTGATGGGGTATTGATGATGTTGGAGAATAAAAAGAATCAAGCATACTGAATTTAAATGCTCCATCCTTTTGTTCTCATAGTATATAAACTGCTGCCAGAGGTGTCTGGCAATGGCTTACGCCTCTATTCCCTATGAGAACACAATCCCGCTTGACCAAGTGTGCTCATGTATGAAGAGTTGGATTTCATGGCTATTGGTAGATCTATTGTTCAGCTGGTAGCTATACGAGGTGTATGACCACTTTAATCTCATGCCATCCGGCACCCATATTAATAATTTTTTACTTCTAGTTGGAAAAGAACTGAACAAAAAGCTAGATGTATGAATCCAGTTATATGTTTTGTTGAGTTTTTTTTTAATAAGACAAGCTATCTTAAAAAGATTTTCCCACCACAGACATTGATGGCACGTGAAAGATCGGTGTTGAACTCTGCAGCTAAACCTTAAGTACTACAGACTATAGTCTATATAGTGAATGTGCTTCCTTTCCACTTCTGAGTACATGACCTTGCTTGATACATGAGGACATTAGTAGAACACTATTGATATGTGGTAGAAAGTAAATGAGATTTCCTTTATAAACAAGGGTCTACAGGTTAAGGGAGTGTAACACACAGCGATATCGCTAGCGAAATCACCCGCTCCTGTCGTTTGTGCGTCATGGGCAAATCGCTGCCCGTGGCGCACAAAATCATTTGGAGCAGTCACACGTACTTACCTGCCTAGCGACGTCGCTGTTGCCGGCGAACCGCCTACTTTCTAAGGGGGCGGTTGTTGCGGCATCACAGCGACGTCACTAAGCGGCCGCCCAATAGAAGCGGAGGGGCGGAGATGAGCGGGACGTAACATCCCGCCCACCTCCTTCCTTCCGCATTGCCGGCGGCCGCAGGTAAGCTGCAGTTCGTCGTTCCTGGGGTGTCACACATAGCGATGTGTGCTGCCTCGGGAACGACGAACAACCTGTGTGCTCAACAATCACCGTTTTTTTTTAAAAAGGAACGACGTGTCAATGATGGACGATAAGGTGATTATTTTCCATCGTTAACGCTCGTTCCTTGCTGTCACACGCAATGACGTTGCTAACGATGCCGGATGTGCATCACGGAATCCATGACCCCGGCGATATATCGTTAGATACGTTCTTGCGTGTAACGGGGCCTTAACTGTAAAGAAAAAAATCTCATCTGCAATAATTGCCAATAATTGTGTTGTAATTAATTCAGAGATCAAAAACTTAAAAATGTTTACCACCAGATTTGTAGCTTCTGCAATCAAGGTTTCATCCAACCTTGCAAAAGCCTGAAAAAGCCTGAAAAGGCGAATTCTAGGCTGGTCCTGGCTCAGGCTGTAGATGTTGTTTGTCTAGACTGCTCCAAGGCATTTGGTACTATGACAAATAAAAGGTTGGTACATGTGAAATTGTGGACACTGTGGGAAAGTATGTGTAACTTGGTCACAGTGGCAGGTGGCACATCGTAAGGGTCAGTATTGGGAACTTTTCTTTAAAATACATTTAATAAAAGTGCAGATGACTAACAGTGTAAAATTTCAATATTAGAAGAGGATAGTAAGCTCCATAATGTAATCAATGCAGAAGATGATTAAATAATATTACAGATGGATAATGGTTTCCTGGATGTTTTATCAGAGACATTGCAAATAAAGCTATGTGTTGAGGAAGAGTAAAAAATAAAAATATGTTTTAAATTGTAAAATTGCCACTGAAAGGGACTTAGGAATATAGGTATAAAGTAATCATAGCTTTAACAATAAGAGCCATGCAGCTGCTGCCAAGGCAAACAAAATAGTAGGATGCATCCAAAGAATCATACATGCTCATGACAAGAAATAGATTTGTCTCTGTATGAGTCAAAACATACATGGAGCCGTGGGGGAGATTTATGAAATTGCTTAGAAGAAAAATGGTCTTTGTTACCCATAGCAAGCAATCACAGTTCAGTTTTTAATAGTGCAATTAAAGATTTGAAAATGATCTGATTGGTTGCTCTAGGCAATAAATATTTTTCATTTAGACTGTATTAAAAAACTATTTTATTTATTTATTATGCTTATATAGCACCAACATATTCTACATCTCTCAAGTGTGGTAGGAAACCAGAGACCCTGAAGGAAACCCAAGGAAACATGGAGAGAACATACAAACTATTTGCAGATGTTATCTTTGGTGGGTTATGTTTCCAGGACTCCTCTAAACACTAACCACTGAGCTACAAAAGTAGGATTAGTTCTTACATTTTTGAGCACTTATTGAAACAAAAAATACAGACCATCTGCAAGATGTACAAAAAAAGAATGTTAAGGTGATTAAGCAAATGGTTGGAATGGGGTACCAAGTAGGATTAAAGAAGTTGGGGCTATTTAGTTGGGAGAAGGGATGGCTTAGATGGCAATAAGTATACTAAGTGTACTACTAAGTATAACAAAGTCAAGTATCCATATTTGTTCAATGATAAGTGATAAGCGAGCACTACCATGCTCAGGTGCTGGATACTTGTAATGAGCAATTGGATGCTCGGATGGGTGCGACTGGAGTACCTAGGTATAATGGAAGTCAATAAGGAACTCAAGCATTTTTCCGGGAAATCTTCCAGAAAAATTATCGAGTTCTCATTGACTTCCATTATACTTGGGTACTCGAATCATGCCCATTTGAGCACCTGACTGCTCATTAAAAGTACCAAGCACCTGAGCATGGTAGTGCTTGCTTATCATTAGTCATTATGAGTATCGAGCACCAGAGCATGGTATTGCTTGCTCATCACTAGTCATTACGAGTACCGAGCACCTGAGCATGGTACTGGTCGCTCATCACTAGTCATTATGAGTACCGAGCACCCGTGCATGGTACTGCTCACTCTTCACTAGTCATTATGAGTAACGAGCAACCGAGCATGGCAGTTCTCTCTCATCACTAGTCATTACGAGTACCGAGCACCCAAGCATGATACTGCTCACTCATCACTAGTCATTACAAGTACCGAGCACCCAAGCATGTTGGTGCTTACTCATCATTACCAATGATCTTTGATCCACAGATATTCTTGGCTATTGGGAAAACTGTTTTTTCCCAGTTATAATACAGTTAGTGGCTGCCTCTTGTGGAATTTGAATTCTTCTGAATCAACACTATAGAGTTATTAGTTATTAGTATTTGATGGACCTGTCTTTTTTACCTTACTAGGTATGTTACAGTGGGAAACCATAAGTTAAAAAATTCTCTGGAACATCTATAGTCGAGAGACACTTTTAAAATGTACAATGACTGCAATTTTATGCATTTGGAACAATGACTACAAAAGTGATATAAAAGAGATTTTACACATAACGTTCACCCAAAACTCACAGTATATATCAAATAAAAAATTAAGGTGACTATAAAATTATCTTCTCATAGTTTCACAGTGTTTAAGGCTGAAGGTAGACTTAAGTCCATTAAGTTCAACCCCTGATCTAACCTAACATGTTGATCCAGAGGAAGGCAAAAATCCCTCAGCAACTTATAGTAAAACTTTAATTTCTATGTTGAAATCCTCATCCGTTTGAAGTTTTAAATCACTTAGTGGATCCATAAAGGGATAAAGGGTGAAATTTAATTAAGCATAAACTTTAATTTAAAGGCTTTTTCACGTATTATACTTATTGAACTTTTTTCATTGATCTGATCTTTCATTGTCTTGTATATACCGTACTAATTTTTCAATGAAGCCTTAAAGATGGAGGTTGAACTCCTTTAGACACAATACTTTCCAATGACAAGTCTATGCCTCAGATTTTTCTTAAAACTGAGGTAGCTGTTCTAATTAGCTACTGGGACACGCAGAGCTTTTGTTTTAGGCATTTCTATGCAGGTTGTGACTGCGTGTGCGGTTTAGCACTAGGTGCCAAGCAAAGCACCTGCATAAGGAGGTAAACACACAGCTGCTACCTCCTAAATTTCATTTGTGAATGGCCCTGTGTTCCTCAGATGTGAAAAAAACAAAACCTAAGGTTTTAATGGATGCAGAAAATAAGTTAAGATGTGTGGCTGCATTCTTCACAGAACAATGTGTGCCTTGAAGACGGGAGGAGGGGTCACGCCTCAATAAATTCCACAGTGTATGTGCATGCTAATTACAAGTTCCAGGAATATTATGTGGGAGCAAAATTTGTTGTGAGGTAGATTTAGGCAAATTCCAAACAAAAGGAGAAGATGTTCTAAATGGGAAATGTTCCTTTCAAGCCACAAACCAAAGCAAATATACAGCAGGTTGCAATGAATGACATGAGCTTCCACACACCCATTTTTTTAAAGGAACCGTTCATTTAAATATGCTTCTGGAGTCTAATGAGTGCAATATATGGTATAATGTATATTTAACAGACAACACTCTGGTGATCTTCTATCCCAATAACCCATGGTCATTATTTTAGCCAGTGCTGTGCAGTTTACTAGAGATGTTCAAGTGGAATGAAATTGTGTAGGACTGCATGATGATGGGACAGCGAATGAAGGTTGGAGACCACTAATCTGGGGCACCACATTTTAACGTAGTGCAGTTTTGCTAAATTAAATGGGACAACTTATTATAAATTTGACCGGTTTGCTGTATCCCTCCTGGCAATGTGCAAGAAAATGGCACAAATCCAATGCACTAGATTTGTTATACGTTTACAACATTTTCAAAGGCATCTAGAAAAGGTGATGAGGATGGGGGTTGTTAAGATATGAAATGCATCAGATCAGTGTATGTTTTATGTAATATACTGGTTTAAATTAAGCCAGCCATATAATGAAGTCGACTTTGCAATGCTAAATGGTAAATGTTATTGATTGACAGTTGTTTAAAAGCTGGTACTCTGGTAGACACCATTCAAATGCACACAGAACAGTTAGTAATAGTGCAGATAGGCTGCCATTGTTTTAAGCAGCACAGGTCCTGTTTATTCTGGATGATGAGCTTCCTAGAATGATGATCTTTTGTACAAACCAAAAGATCATTTCACTCGATGAACAAATTAACATTTTACTTGTTAAGTGGGTGATCAGCAGCCTGCTTAGTCTGCACAAATATCATGAAGCGAGCATTCTTAAGCCTAGGTCACGCGTAGCGACGCAGCAGCGATCACGACAACGATCTGACCTTATCAGGATTGCTGCTGCGTCGTTACATGGTCGCTGGTGAGCTGTCAAACAGGCAGATCTCACCAGCGACCAGTGACCAGCCCCCAGCCAGCAGCGATGCGTGGAAGTGATGATGCGCTTGGTAACTAAGGTAAATATCGGGTAACCAAGCAAAGTGCTTCATTTGGTTACCCGATATTTACCTTGGTTACCAGCGCACACCGCTTAGCGCTGGCTCCCTGCACTCGTAGCCAGAGTACACATCGGGTTAATAAGCAAACCACTTTGCTTATAGTTACCCGATGTGTACCTTGGCTACGTGTGCAGGGAGCAGGCAGCCGGCTTCAAGAAGCTGCGGACGCTGGTAACGAAGGTAAATATCGGTTAACCAAGCCTTTGCTTGGTTACCCGATATTTATCTTGGTTACCAGTGTCCGCACAAGCTGGCTCCCTGCTCCCTGCACATTCAGTTCGTTGCTCTCTCGCTGTCAAACACAGCGATGTGTGCTTCACAGCGGGAGAGCAAAGACCAAAAAATGGTCCAGAATATTCAGCAACAACCGGCGACCTCACAGCAGGGGCCAGGTCACACAGTGACATCGCTAGCAAGGTCGCTGCTACAGCTCAGAAAATGGTGACTTAGCAGTGACGTCGTCGTCGTTGTGTGTGACATAACCATTAGGAATGCTCATTCCTGATAATCGTGCAGTATAAATTCATTTGATGCCTTTCCTGAATGTCATTGCTACAGTTTATATTATAGTCACTTTAAACAGTAAAGGCTGCTTTACATGCTGCGATCTCGCTAGCGAGATCGCTAGCGTGCGTACCCGCCCCCATCGTTTGTGCATCATGGGCAAACCGCTGCCCGTGGCGCACAAAATCACGCAGACCCGTCACACATAGTTACCTTCCTAGCGATGTCGCTGTGACTGGCGAACCGCCTCCTTTCTAAGGGGGCGGTTAGTTCGGCGTCACAGCGACGTCACTAAGCGGCCGCCCAAAAGAAGCGGAGGGGCGGAGATGAGCGGGACCTAACATCCTGCCCACCTCCTTCTTCATTGCCGGCGGCCGCAGGTAAGGTGAGGTTCCTCGTTCCTGCGGTGTCACTCATAGCGATGTGTGCTGCCGCAGGAACGACGAACAACATCGTACCTGCAGCAGCAACGATAATTGGGAATAGGGGGGCATGTCACCGACTAGCGATTTTGAACTTTTTTGCGATGATTCAAAATCGCTCATAGGTGTCACACGCAACGACCTCGCTAACGTGGCCGGATGTGCGTCACAAATACCGTGACCCCAACGACATCGCTTTAGCGATGTCGTAGCGTGTAAAGCGGCCTTAAATCTATCCATGTGTACTATTGAGCACAAAAGTAGAAACTTGGGCAAACATATCATTGGTGCATCCTGTGCGGCTCATTACTGCCTTCAAAGCAGGTGAAATTGTGCATTATGATGAGCACTTGAGCTTCAAAAGGCCCATATACTGTTCTTACAGAGGGGCCTAAGAGGTAAGGGGTCCACTACTATCTCCAAAGCAAGTGGAATTGTGCATTATGATGAGCTTTTGCACTGCAAAGGCTCATATACTGTTCTTGTACATGGGCCCAAGAGGTAAGGGGGCTACTTCAACCTCTAAAGCAGGTGGAATTGTACATTATAATGAGCTCTTGCACTTCAAAGGCCCATATATTGTTCTTTTATAGGTGCCCAAGAGGTATGGGGGCCATGTCTACCTTCAAAGTATGAGGAATTGTGCATTATGATGAGCTGTTGCATTGCAAAGGACCCATAGGCTGTTCTTGCACAAAGGCCCTTTTCTGTCTGTGTTCCCAAGTGGGTATAAATGTACTATATTTAATTACAGTGGACTTTCAAGCTATCAGCATATTGCATAGATGGGAACACTTATGGTACAAGAAGCACTACTTTTTAGTGGGCAGTCTTTATGCTAAAAATCAAACTAAATGAAAATCTTGAATCACCAGGACATTGAAAGGGTTGTTCGGGATCAATACAAGATCAGCTATAGTCCAACATCTAGCATCCCCACCAATGAGCTGATATCTGCTTATACAGTGGCTGGATGGAACCTATGCGTGGAACAGACAGCTCAATTGTTTAGCAGTCATTTAGGAGTACTGTACTTTTTTCTCCCATTCACTTGTTTAACTGGTCTGTTGATCTGTTGCTGATGCAGATATCAATTCATTGGTGAGGAAGAAGGGCAGGTGTGGGACCCCGACCATTGTCATACTCATCCTCATATGGATAGGTAATAATATTGAAGACAACCTATTTTCAAAGTACTTTTTATGTTGTCTAGCTGTTTTCCCACAATTGTGATCTATTTTAGGATGGCCATGGATGTTGGATTTAAAATTAAATAAAATATATATATATATATATATATATATATATATATATATATATATATATATATATATATATATACATCATCTATATAATATCTATCTATCCATCTACACACATATATATATATATATATATACATATATATATATGTATATATATATATATATATATATATATATATACAGAGAGAGAGAGAGAGACTCTATAAGATAAGTGTTACCTGGATTGCCTGACTGAACAGAATTAGTGATGGGTGATCACTGCCATGCTTGGGTACTTGACTTCCATTATACTCGGGTACTGTAGTCGTGCCCGTCAACGCGTCCAACTGCTCACTACAAGTACTGAAAACCCGAACATGGTTGTGTTCACTCATCACTAATCAGAGTGTTTACAGCGGAGTGTAGTGGACCGCAAGCTATCTTATGTGTATGGACAGCGGTTGGGCATATACTACCGCCGATATATAATTTGTGCATAGCTACACTTTGCAGCCACAGTTAGCTGACATAGAGATGAGTGAGATGCTTATCTGGTAACACTAGACGAGTAATGTCTTCCAGATTGTATATGAATTAGCACTCATCAAGAGGAAGAAAAACCCATAGAAAAGCTAGTATGAGATAATTTCATCCGTCTGTAGGAGCGGTGTTTGGCATGATTATTTCCCATAGAGCATTAGCTGTAAGGCCTGGTACATTGCATTTATGCAGTGTATCCAGGAGTTGCATTTGAATCCCCCCAAAAATGTATTTCAGGCAAACCCCCAACAGAGCCACAACACACAAATGGAGTTCTATTGGACTCAGAATATGCTTAATTCCTCCAACAATGTGTCTCTCTTCAGATGAAGAACCGGTCAGCTCGGAAAAAGCTATTTACTTACAGATATAGGGTTAATCTGCAGGTAAATAGTGCTACCATACCTCCCGGGCTCTATACTGAAAGTGTGGCTACCAACAAAATATTGACCTATTAACTTCTGGGAGCCACCGACTTTCAGTCATAGGCGTGGGCATGGGGAGATTATGGTCACTGATCACAGCAACGCTTACTATGAGCAACTTCTATAGACACACCCTAGAACTTGGATTTACAGCATGCTATGCACACATGTGCTGCACTACTGGCTGTCAGTCAAAGTGCTGGGGCATGCAGTATCTTGCAGCTATCGCTCAAAGAATATTGAGCAGTGTTGTAAATGGTGACTGTAGCCGCTCCGTACTCGCCCCCATGACTGAAAGCCAGTGGCTTCTGGGAGGAAATAAGTTAATTGACTCCTGGTAACTGCATTGCTAACAAGCACTCTAATGCTATTTACCTGAAGAGTATGCCTACATCTTCAAGTAAACAATGTTTCCAAGATGATAAGTTCCTTTTAAATGAGATCACTAATAGCTAAAATGTTGTGTCTACATATTATTTCTTCTGTGCTTTAATTTTACTGATTTCAAGGTCTAGCTTTGCAATATTGTAAGAATGAATGCTTTTTGATTTCATACAGGTGGGATATATACATCTGTGATCTTTATGGAGAACACTGCGTGATTCTTGGTGTAATATTATACTAATGACTTATTAAGTAGAAGACTGCGCTGTGATTTGTTATGACATTTATTGATTGTTTACATTGACATATTAAGAAGATAATAGATGCTGAGATGATTAGCTGTTATAGGTTAGTATTGTTATTGTTCTGGCATAGTACAAGATGTGACGGACAATCTATGAGTTGTGGAATGTGACACAAGGACAAACAGTGACGATCTGATTTTCAGTTTCTCTTAATACACTTTGGACGTTTGTGTGGTCTTTTTTTCTTCTTGAAACCTGAGAAGAAAACAAAATACATGCAGTGAGGAAGTGTGGGGTTTGTTAAGAAGTGGGTTATCTTAGGAACTGACTCCATGTAACTGGGAGACTTCCCTGAGCTGTTTCCGCAATTTCAGGAGAAGATCAATTAGATAGGTGGTAAGTCAATAGGGAAAAACCGGTAGAAGTTAGAACTCAAAAAGTAAGTCATGATTAGAGTTCAACGTTGAGGATATACTTAGCATGCAAGAGCAAAGACAGAGTCACAACCATATGATTCTTGACATTATTAAGTGATTACTAATTTGTTTAATTCTGTTTTCCTGAAAATTCTTTTTTTTAAATATACAAAGCTGAAAAAAGAATCTTGGAACTGTAATCCGGCCTCCATTGAGCACCATACAACCAGGTCAAGTGCCTTTGCTGGTCATGATGTGTCATAGTCCTTTAATTTGCTTGGAATTTTAGATTTCTTTTTAAATTGCCCTTTTTTTTGTAGGAGAACTTAAACATTTTATAAAACCACTACTCCCCCCAACACCTAAAGAAGATTCCCCTATTTCAGAGTATATAAGGGGCAGGAAATGTCTGGCATATACAAGAAGCAAAGGCCTGTGAGATGCATACAGGACAAAGAGAATAAGACAAATGAGAATTTTGTAGCAAAACCGCAATTCCTCTTTTCCCTCTAATCCAGAATCCATAAAACATTTAATAAGACCCAAAGGAGACAAAGAACACAGATATACAGTACTGTATTACATCTTCCTCCGCTCCAAGTGGAAAATCAAGATGTGCTATTACCGTACCACTAATCCCTTTCTTTCAGCTACTAGAAACCTGGAATTCTGTATTTACTTCTATCTTTGCCCACTTTTAGCCAGCGCACTTTATATACATTGGCTTTTTGCTATGTATTCTGGTTTGAGTCATTTCGAAGGCTTGAAGTACATCTGTCCAGTATTAAATTTGAACAATCTTTGAAGAAACGTTTTGACCTTCATTTCAATTCGCAGTCATGTCAAAGATAGAAAGATTCCTAAACCACAGACAGTTTGTAAACTTATATTTAAGCTATAAAAAAAGAGAATACACTTTGATATAGATAATGTGACCTTGGGCTACAATGCAGATTTTTTATTGGTGTTGTGCGTACAATAATGTGAAATGTGAAGGATATCAATGTGCTAGATAGTGAACCAACACGTCCATAATGCGTCAAGAAAGGAACACCGGATATTATGCTGAAAAAACAGTATGATCTCAGAAGATGAAACTTAGCCTACAAGCTATAAAGAAAAATATTTAATTTTACCAAGGATTAACCAAGCTGTTTCATGCCAGGCAAACAAATGAAACACTTTAAGCTTAATAAACTGCTGCATCAATCCTTTATGTTACGCATCTAATGACATCCAGATTAGAATGAACCTCTTACTTCCATCTGATGATGGTACATATTGCATGCTATCATTGCATGATTAGTGAAAGCTTGAAAGAAAACATGGGAAAGTAGAATGGCATTCCATATGCTGATTTCTTGATAATTCTGTATCTCATCATCAATGAAGACCATTAAGTTGGTTGCACGCTTGCGAAGAAGAATGGTTTGGAAGTTCAAACACTAAAGGTTTGTAGAGCTAAACACTGACAAATGGCATACATGTTATGTTCTCTCCGTACAAATTGTCTACTTTCCATACATGTCCTCTCCCAGTGTCAGCTGTGTAGTCCTTTATGCAACGATGCCGGCAATTTATGGGGTTCCAATTCTAACCTTGCTAAAATAAAGCTCTTCTCATGTCTACAGTCCCTGCACTAGATTCTTAGCAATAAATGTCCCACACATGCATCACACATATATCTAGTCCACCTCCATTTTATCCAATTGATTCCAGTTTCAATTGAAAACTGGGATACTCTCCATGTAATTTTAGGCAGGTTTTTTTCATTTTTTTGTCTGGTGCACACTACATCTGTTTATACTCTTGTTACCCCAAGTGAGAGCCATTTAAACATTGCAAGCATCTCGTATTGGGCCAAGTACTGAGTGTACCCGAACACAATGATGCTCAAGTGAGTGGTCAGCATACATTGAGCACTCAAACTCCGTTTTTTTGTAAAGTCTGTGTTTGGTACGAACTCTGAACCTCGGGTTCTCTCATCTCTACTAGAGATGAGGGGACCTGTGGAAGTTCGGTTCTGCAGGTTCAGCCGGACTTAAATAAACTTTGGTTTGGGACCCTGACTTGACTTGAACCCCAATGCAAGTCACTAATTGGGCAATTCTGGTCTCCGCCCACATGCAGCCAGCCATAAACAGAACACTTTCAGGAGGAGGTAGGCAGAAATTTATTTTTAACACACTATATGCGATCACGCTGTAGTTACCCCCCAGTACAAGCAATTCAGACACTGCAAGCAGCTCTGACTGGGCTGAGCAGTGAGCATACCCAAGCACAGAGATGTTCATGCGAGTGGTTTTCATACGTTAAGCACCCAAACTTTTAACTGTTTTTTTTTGTAAAGTCTGTTTTTGGTACAAACACTGAACTTCGGGTTCGCTCATCTCTACTTCAGACACATATTCTCACATCACTGTGAATTCTGTGTGGATGTAATGATGAATGCGATTGACCTAATTATGTAAAGAATCTTCTGAACATCTTATACTTTGTATATAGTATGTTTTCCTCTGAGACAGTAACATGTAAAAACATATTATCCTAAATTTGACAAATTGGGTAAACACTGCAATGCGGTAATGTTTCAGACCAATACACTATGGTAATTTTGAACCCTGTTGTGATAATCAACAAAATGTAAATTATGTTTGGGCAGAACTTCCAGAACATGTGCAGGAGAGATGTACAACTTCTTTAAGATTTTGGTAGGGGTTCATGTTGAACTAAACTAATTATCTTCTTCTAGCTCCTCAAGCCTCAAATAATCAATCTGATACCATACTGGTAGCACAGTAACATACATGCCATTCTGGCATATATCAACCAATGTTGGGACCAATTCACATTTCAGGAAAAATAGGTGCAGGTCATGACATCCAAAGTAGCTGGCATATGTAAGGCTAGTATGTGTTACCATTTACCAGGAGCGGACACAGACAGAAGGCCCTTGTGCAAGAACAATATATTGGCCCTTTGCAGTTATTAACTCATCGTAATGCTCCTAGTGGACCCTTATCTCTTAGGCCCCTGCGGCTGCACAGGTTGTACCAATGGTCCGCCCTAGACATTTCTTAGAACCTAGCTACAGGCATACCGCACGCATATAAAAATAGACTGCATGCAAGAAATACATTTTTTGTGAAATCCACGTATTACAAAGCTATTGCCAGCATCTAATGTGCATGGCTAAAGCTGTCTCGTTCCCTAATGATTTACATCAGGGAAAAAAGGGTGAGGCATGTTGGATTTTAACAAGTTTAAGGGTATGTGCACATGTTGAGTATTTACAGATTTGTTTGCTGCAAAAAAACAGAGTATTGGCAGAAAAATCACCGTAAAATATGCATTTTTTGAGTTTTATTTGCAGTTTTCCTCATTATTTGAACGGTTGAAAAATGCTGCAAAAAACTCTGAAGGAATTGGCATGTTGCAGATATGAAAAAACGCTTTGAAGACTCAAATCTGCAAGGAAAAAATAAGCGGCGTATGCATGAGACTTCAGAAATCTTATTCACTTTGCTAGTACTGTAAAATGCTGCATTTTTCTGCTGAAAAAATATGCAGAAAAAAGTGACAAAAATGTAAAGTCCTTCTTCTCTGTTTTTCCATAAGCTATAGGCTTCACCTGACCCTTGTGGCAACTGCTTATTCCCATTTCCCTAAAGAAACAGGATACACATTGTGTAGAGATACTCATTTTCTATTAGCTGTCAATTTGTGCATGTCATGTATTTTGTGATATCATGTATAAAAACATTCCTATGAACTAAATGCAATGCAGAAAGAAATTAAACATATATCTAATAAAGGATCAATCCTATAATGACCACGTTGACATGTATGATTATAGGACAATATATTTGCATTAACATATGTATTAAAATTAATATTTAAAAAACCTAATAATAAAAAGTAACCAGCACATATATCAGATTACTCTGAACCTCTTATCTTGTGGTCAGTGCATTGTAATCTGTAATCTTATCTGCTTTAGATATAAGAGAAATCCAATGAATCATGTTTGAACTTGGCTATATTATATTTCATATAACCAGTAACATAAAATATTCATATATATTTGATCAATCTACTAAAAGCTATTGTATAAGAACTATATAGTATATCTTGTATTCAGTTTTTGACAAGTTATCAATCTTCTGAGCCCATATGTGGTCGCCAGCACTCTCTTTCTATCACTGTATGTGGCACCATCTAATATGGAGCTTTTAAGGCTCATAATTAAAATCTAATTTTTTTTTGTCAGTGCTTACAATACACATTCTAATTATGTAATCTAAAAGTTAGAGCAACCCTCTAGTTCTTTGTCACCGACTTTTGATGCCCATTGAGCATTGGGTAGTTGGAGAATTATTGTTGCCATTTTAGGGTAGAGAAGATCTGGGTCTTGGACGGTGTATTGTTGCCATTTGGGGTAGAGAAGAAGTGGTTCTAGAATGCTGAATTGCTGTCATGTTAACCATGTTTGGGTAGAGAAGAGATGGCTCTAGAATCGTGTAATACTGCCATTTGAGGGTCCAGAAGCGTCGGCTCTAGAATGGTGTATTGCTGCCCCGTTGGGGTAAAGAAGAGGTTGCTCCAAAATGGTGCATTGCTGCCATGTTAGTCATGTTATGGTAGACAACAGGTGGCTTTAGAATGATGTCTTGCTTTCATGTTAGGGTAGAGAAGAGGTGGCTCTTGAATGGTGTATTGCTGCCATGTTGGGGTAGAGAAGAGGTGGCTCTAGAATTGTATGTTGCTGTCATGTTGGGGTAGAGAAGGAGTGGCTCTAGAATGGTCTATTGCTGCCATGTTGGAGTAGAGAAGAATTGGCTCTAAAATGGTGTATTGCTGCCATATTGGGGTAGAGAAGAGATGGCTCTAGAATGGAATGGTGGATCCTATGTGTTCATTGAATTTTTCAAAGACACCCTTGGAATATTAATTACTTTCAATATTTGTTTTTTGGAAATACAGTATTACTTTTACTCCAGAACTACTAATAATAGAATAATTTAAAAAAGAATATTGGCTTACTTACATTCCTTGACATTCGGAGGTGCTGCGGTGCAAGGCTGACAAACCATTTCATGAACACTTTTAGGGCGGCTCTCTAACAAGTAGAATCTGGTTTGAGGATCAAAATTTTAACATGTTTAAAATATTTAATAAGAAAGATTACATTCATAATATATGTCTGATTATATTGAAAACTTCCATTGCATGGTTCCAAACATTAAATGGTCTCTCAGTTGAATGAGACTATATGATGCTGAACTGCAGAGTCAGGCATAGCCACGGGAACAGATGGACCACTGAGATGTTGTAACAATAAAGACTGCTCCATAGTGCTCCTCAGTGGGGTCTTGGATCAATCAAATGTTGATGACTGATCTTTAGCATAGGCCATTAATGTCGATTATAGAGAGCCAATCTAGTGTTCATTACAAAATCCAATGAAGAATACAAAGATCAATAATATAAAAAAATCCTGACTATAAATATATCTCGAAAATTGATTTTTATATTAACATGTCTATGTCTGCAAGTACCCCATTGAATGTAGTGACAAGTACGTATAACAGTTCAGCCAAATTAACTGGAAAAAGGGAAGCATGCTTCCTCCTGCATATACCAATGTGATTGTGTTTTTATGGCTTTCACAACTATGCTTTCAAAACACAGTGTTCTAAAACATAGCTGTCATGAAATAAATTCTGTTTTTTTTCAATGACATAGCACCACGCTAGTCTATGTGTTGAGTCTGTTGTGTTGCAGTTTTGCCATATACACATTGACAAATGCATGGCACTGTTTCTTGACAGAATGCAGACCATTTTTTCTTTAGAGATGAGCGGACCCGTGTAAGTTCGGTCTGGTGGCTTCAAGCGGACTTTGGATAAAGTTTGGTTTTGGACCTGGACTTGACCTGAAGCCCAATGAAAGTCACTAATTGGGCAGTTCAGATTTCCACCCACATGCAGCCAGCCATAAGCCATAAAAAGATCCCTTCCAAGGGCAGGTGGGCAGGGTTTTTCCATTTTTTGGGGGGCTGCACATTCCATGTAATCATACTGGTGTTACCCCCAGTGCGAGCCGTTCAAATACTGCAAGCGGCTCACACGGGACTGAGGACCGAGCATTCCCGAACACTGAACACTGAACCTTGGGTTCGCTCATCTCTACTCATCTCTAAATATAACCTGTTTTGTAGATTTATCCTATTTTAGGAAACTTTAGGACATTGTTAAAATGTATTCTATATGTTCATGTTAGATACTCTTACCCTGGAAGGCAGGGTCCACACTCAGCATCATTCTTAGAGTCTCCTGGATTTAAAACTGTGGCTCGGAAGAATATCTCGCAATCCTTGTGCCGCCTGCATATTTGGTAGCCTCCTTTTGAATACTTGTCGGGTGGACAGGGAGTACAACAATAGTCTTCATCTTTAGTTCCATATCCACAGGACTAAATGGCAAAGAATAATTATATACTAGGAAAACTGAAGCAAACCAATATTTAATTTTAGAGACTCATTTACTATTTTAAACTAGTCTTCTATGTGACCCTGCAGGTAGTATAGGAAAGAAGACAATAGAAATATAGGTTTCCTTTGATTCAGTATTTTTATCCAAAATGCTGTTCATGTCCAGCCATAACTCCTATAAAGAGCCAATGAGTCGTGTTTCTCCCTTCAAGGAGGTTGACTATTCACTCTGCAGGGGTACTCATAGAGAAAGAGCTGTCAACAAATGTGTGTGCATTGGGGAAGTACGACTGGTTCGCTAAA
The DNA here is from genome assembly GCF_048569485.1 of Anomaloglossus baeobatrachus. Classification (NCBI taxonomy): domain Eukaryota; kingdom Metazoa; phylum Chordata; class Amphibia; order Anura; family Aromobatidae; genus Anomaloglossus; species Anomaloglossus baeobatrachus. The sequence goes on along the minus strand of NC_134354.1, from coordinate 484,061,750 downwards.
TCTATGAGAAAATGTCTGCAATTCATTATATCTTCCTATGTAACTTTTACATTCAGTAATCTTTATACATCTGGCAACAGGAACATCTATAAAAACAACGAAGGACAGTCAACAGCTCAGAAATATCAGTCTCTTGTAAAGACCAGCAGATGTATAATGTTGGGCCCAACCGGATCAGTGAGGGTGTTGCTTGGTAGGGAAATCCACCAATAAATAAATTAACCATGGTTCCATGAAATTGACATATCACCATTTTTAAAATAAGCAAACCTTAAGGCCCCATCATACACAAAGATAAATCTTTGGCAGATCTGTGGTTGCAATGAAATCATGGACATATTGTTCCATTTATACACAGCCAACCTGGCACTGATTGTCCACAATTTCACTGCAACCACAGATCTGCTGCAGATTTATTTCTATGTGTGACAGGGCCTTTACCCCTTAAATATTATAAATGTGTTTATTGACATTGTAACAGAAAGGCATTGTGCTGACTAGACAGGGTACTTACATAATTTGGCTCTTCTCCTGGTTCACACATTGGACAGCTATGGCACAAACCTGTTGTCAGGTTATAATATTCATTTTCACCACAATTCGAGTATTCAGCAAGAGCTGAATACACAAAAGACACCTGCAGTAGTAAGAGGAAACAATAAGACCATATATTAAGATGGAGTATTTTCTACAATCTACCACTGACGATTATGTGTTCTCAAATTAGTATTTAATTTCTGATACAGGTAAATATATATCTTTGTACCGTGTTAGCCAGTAGAGATAAAAAAAATATTTAAAAGAACTGAGTGTCCTCAGTGGTTGATACCACATAAAAAGGTAGCGGCCACTGAGGACTCTCAGTTCTTTTAAACAATTTTGTTTATTTAATCTCTGATATCAAACCTTTCTGGGAAACCATATTAACCAAACCCACCAATTTCTGTAGAACTGTTGACTTTTTTGTGTAGTGGTCATCTCTTGTCTCTTCCTCAAGAGATGATGATGGAGGAAAGAAGATTACATTTCATGTTATTGTGGAGAAATTATCACCAGATTCATTCGGAAACAGTTTACTACCTTGTCCCCAATGAAAATATATGAACAGATAGCTCAATGAAGCGCGCATATGTGCATGTGAGGGTTGGGAAAAATAGCTGTTGATATAACAGCTATTAATAGTGTAGGACCACTTTTCAAAAGAAGGTTAAATCCTCTTAATCCAGAGATGATTACATTATTTTACACGATTATGTAATTTATTAATGTTCAATATTCTAAAATTCTGAACTAGAATTGGGTCAGTTCCCAAAATGTTTAGAGAGAAAGATAAGTAATGCCAATGCATGGTGTCTCCAAGTCTTTAGTAGAAGGCAATTAAATTAAGAGGTTGTCTAGGACAATTATATTGATTAAATCAGTTCCCTTTGAAGTCAAAGGAAGTTTAACTGCAGTACCTATAAGTGGCCACTACACAAAGTACAGAGCCTCCAATCTCCATACACTGTATAGAACCGGTGGCTGCGGAAGCTGGTAATGTTTGATCCATGGAATCTAGATTTTAGGCCCCCACTGATTTCATCTTGATGACCTATCCTATTAACTGATCTGACATTGATGACCTATTAAATATTTTTATTCCTTCATATTTTCTTTTTGTTTTTATACTGCATACTACAACTGTTTACTGCTGTCTTACACTTCCTGTCACCTACATAGGTGATATCGGATCTCATAAGACGTTTGTATTATGAACATGCAAACAATTATATAACTTTCTGTTGAGGTCACCAGTAGAAAGAAATAGTTGCCAGAACACAAACCTACAGAATACCCACAGTTTGCAGATTGATGTTTGGGGTTACAGCCAATGTTGTGTTGTGTGATCCAGCCTATTACTTTTTCTATACAGCCATAATCATAGGGTCCTGTCAATCAAGCAGGAGAACCCACCCACTTACGAACCAGTAAGGCACTCCTGAAAAGGCATGTTAAGAAAAAAAACTTTAAAGTGCTCATACCCTTTATGTATTAGCCGACAGTCTTATGTGAATAAGGGGCGTCTGATGGACCCCTGACTTCAGATGTCAAAGGAAATAAGGATGCAACATATTGGATTTTAAAATGGTTCATTATGGTTTTCCAATGGGAGGTATGTGACAGCAACTCTACCTCTTGCTAAAGCTGGTAGAACAAATTTATAAGAGATGGTATGGAAATATACCTGTGACCCAAATGAACAATTATTTTATGTGGATGGGAAGTTTCAGTGTGGCAACATACGTATACATATGCAATTGCCTCCAAAATATTAATAATGACTTAATGCTATAAAAACATTGTATACATACCATTAAAAATGGGAATATATGGATCAATTTTCTGTCACCTTGTTTGCTCATATTACTGATGCGGTATGTGACACCTATATAAAAAAAAATACTTTTATTACTCATTAATAAGATTTATAAATCATATTTTATGTAAAATAACATTTTCAAATTCTTATTTGCCAATTGGCTGTAATGGATCTAATATTGGCGGTAGAGCCGAACATTTCCATATTACATTGTTCTTCGGAGCTCCCTTTCATGTGGGATCTTCTTCCACTTTGACTATAGTTTTACTTTAACTGACAGTTTACTAGGATGATCAGAGATTATCTCTTAATACATATACTTTTCCTTCTACCATGCTTTGAGCTATAAAACTAGTTATGACAGGCTTTGAAGGTAACATTAAGCCGCTCCGTAAGCCAACTTGTTGAAAAGAAATTACTCTTGGATCGACACAGAGCAATAGGTGCCAAATCCAAACTTCCTATCAAAGTTTTTTACTTAGATTTTTTTTTTTGCTTTAAGTGAAATGGAGTCTTTTCCTTAATAATGTAAATTGTGCACTTATTTCACAGAAGTATGTTTAATCAGGCTAATGTCTGTACCCACCTTAGGTTGATTACATTGAGGTGGTGCCAAAGGTGTGTAATTAATAGATATTTGTTTAACCAGGCAATAGAAACAGACAAAGAAAATGCATTTGTGCTACAGTGTTGTGTAAGACGACCAACTGCCTATATTCACCCCTCAGCACGTCCTAACACTATTCTGTAGTAATAAAGCATATTGTTTGGACACTAATGTGCTTGTGCATGACTATAATTACAGAATATAAGCCAATCATATTAGGCTTATACCGCAATAACTGATTTATGAAAGGTCCTAGGTCAATGCCAGTTGTTCCTATGGAGCTCCACCATGATAATCTATACCGATAGTAAGCTTTTGGATGAAGACTAAACGACTACAGAAGGAAGTTGTGGTGAAAAAAAGAACATCCTCAGGGTATAAGGTTAATTCCAGGTGCATATCATTAATACTGGAGGGGTAAGTTCTGCCCACGCGTCTAGCCACGGAGAACGCCTGCTCACTGTGTCTGCAGGCATTATATGCACTGATAAGACAACCGCATTTTAAATAAAAATGCATTGTAATCAATCTACTTTTTATCACACCCTCACTGACAGAGTACTTATGTGATCTGCCTGTATGCTTTCTGACTGCATACAATGCTATAAAATAGTCCTACATGTAGTTTATTAACCCATTATTTCATTGTACCATGTAAAATAAAAAATGTAACATAAAAATAAAGTATTTTGCCATACATACTCCTTACCAGTTGGTTCTGCAGAACCTTATTTATGATGCGGAGTATAAGTTTTAGCTATGTGATGCAGGAGGAGAAGACATCATTAGCAGGAATTTGTTAATGGACCTGAGCTATTTACAAGACTTGACCCCTGCTTAGCCTCTTGTCTCCTACCATCACCACCAGTAGTCATCACATTCATTACCAAACAGTAATATCAGCTTTATAGATATGTGGGTAAGTGGGCTTAGATTTGAGAATAAGGTATTACAAAATGCAGCCAAATCGGGTTGGTTCTTCCATTAATGTCTTTGTAGCCTACATTCACACAATAACTTGGTGACCACACTAAGTCACACAGTAGCTTGATGACCATCCAAAGTCACACAGTACCTTGGTGACCACCCAAAGTCACACAGTGTATTAAAGGGGTTGTCCAGTACTTTTATATTGTTGGCCTATCCTAAGGATAAGTCATCAATATCAAACTGGTGGGGCTGTGACACCCAGCACCCCTTCTGTTCCTGGTGTCAGCAGTGGACAGATGTGATCAATTGTGGAGCTGCACAGCCCAGCTCTGTCAATAATATAGTGGCCATTGCTGTTTACTACACATCCTCTCAGGGAACAGCTTATCAACGGGGGTGTCGAACCTCTGTCTGATCTGATATTAATGACCTATCCTGAAGATAGGCCATTAATATAAAAGTACTGAACAACTATTTTAACTGTTATCATTAATGTTTTCCAACAAGACAGTAGTAGAAAGCCGCACTCACCGCTGGCAAATCAAATGTAATTTATAGTCGTGAGATGAAACATAGAAACAAAGGCAACAGCAATTAATCTAAATAATCGCACCTATTTTTTATAACTAAAAATATTTTAGTGGTTTTAATTTGTTTTATGGTGTAATTAATGATTAGATTAAATAAATTATGTAAATAAAGGTGAGTTAAGCTGGGTTCACACTAAGCGACAACGACGTCGCTGTTACGTCACCATTTTCTGTGACGTAACAGCGACTTTGTAAGTCGCTGTTATGATCGCTGCTTAGCTGTCAAACACAGCGATGCAGCAGCGATCATAACGTCGCTGTGCTACATGTGCAGAGAGCAGGAAACCGCGCTTAGCGCTGGCTCCTTGCTCTCCTAGGTACAGTACACATCGGGTTAATTAACCCGATGTGTACTGCAGCTACATGTCACAGTGCAGAGAGCAGGGAGCCGCGCACACTGCTTAGCGCTGGCTCCTTGCTCTCCTTGCTACAGTATACATCGGGTTAATTACCCGATGTGTACTGCAGCCACATGTGCACAGAGCAGGAGCCGGCGCTGGCAGCAAGGGCGGAGGCTGGTAACGAAGGTAAATATCGGGTAACCAGGGAAAGGTCTTCCCTTGGTTACCCGATGTTTACGCTGGTTACAGCTTTCCGCAGCTGCCAGACGCCGGCTCCTGCTCCCTGCTCGCTTCATTTCGTCGCTCTCTCGCTGTCACACACAGCGATGTGTGTGTCACAGCGGGAGAGTGACGACCAAAAAATGAAGCTGGACATTCAGCAACGACCGGCGACCTCACAGCAGGGGCCAGGTCGTTGCTGGATGTCACACACAGCGACAGCGACGGGACGTCGCTGCAACGTCACAGAAAATGGTGACGTAGCAGCAACGTCGTTGTCGTTGTCGCTGTGTGTGACACCAGTTTTAGTGATATTTAAGAAGGCGGTTATCTTGTGATAGATTGTGGCCAGAAGAAGCAAGATTACTCGCAAAACAGTTCTTGCCTTTGTTTCGTCTCATAACCGTGTATGGAGTATAAAAGGAATTGGATTTTCCAGTGGTGAGTCCTGCTTTCTACTTCTGTCCTGTCGGAGAAATTTATGTATGAAAGAGTTGAGCATCACAATGTCTGACAAAATCTTCTGAAAGGGAGGAATCTTTTATTAATTACCTTGTGTGATAGCAATGTCAGCGTTTTACTAACCTGTTGTTATCATTAATGGGAAACTCTGTTAATTCTTAGTGGTTTCAAATATTAATGATCAAATACTGAAGGGTTTGTGAGATTAGTAAAACCATGCTGTTCCAGTGCAACTCAGTCTATTCACCTGAATTGGCTTGAGTTACAATACTAAGCACAACCCACTGAGTTGGATTGTTTGTTAAAAGACCATTTTTCTAATCTCATACAATGCATTTAGGAATGTGAAGTGCATATTTATATAAGTTTGATTTTGAAGATAATATGCTGAAAATTGTATAATCTAAATTTGATGGGCTACAAACATTACTGTCAAAGATGTGTTCCCCAAGCTACAAGAGGTTGTGTTCTTTTGAAGATCCACAAGTTCTACTCTGGTCAGTAATCTATGTGACACTGATTTGCTGACGAATTAATTTCTACTCCTGAAACTAAGTTAAATAAGAGCACATTATTGCAATAATTAATTAATTTATTAATAAGTATAATAAAATATTGCACAATTAGTACCCACTACATCTCAGCTATAACCCGCTTTATGACTGTGTAAGTCTGTGCCCAGAAGGGTGTGTGTTAAAGAAACATTGCTCTGTGCATAAGTGCACCCTCCTTTGTGCCTTGGGTTAACTTTCTCAGAACGTTCAAGACAAATGTCAAGAATAATAAGAGATCAGAGAATATACACTGCAGGTAAATTGACTTGGCAGATGAGAGTCTGTGGGAATATTTATCTAGAATCCTTTGAAGAATACTGGCTTTTACCTTAGGTAATGCTTCATGGAATGAGACCTGAAAACTCAAGTATAGCACAGAATTAATGGTCTGGATGAATTTGTAGGAATAACCCTCCCTAAATGAATGACTGACGTTACAGGTCGGAGATCACATTAGGATTACCTAGGTGTTAATCTCTAATCTCATAAAATACCGCAGTTTTATTCTCTTTCTTTGAAAGTAAAAGTTGCAAAATTTCAAGGATTTTTTTTCAGTTTTCCCCTCCAAGGAAATCCCTACAGCAAGACAAGACTTTTTTTTATTAGAGTCTAAATCTACATCACAAAAAGTGGAAAAGAATATTAATCTGCATTATTCCATAGAATAAAAAATGAATAATTCAATTATAGTCCCCCAAAAATATATCTGTATTATAACACATTAATAAGTATTTCATTTTAATACAAACTATGTATTAAAATGTATAATTCAATATATTATTTTGCATTACTCTCCCTTTAAGCGTTGGCTTGACTCTTAAAGGGACAGTTACCTCCTAATATTTACCTCTTAATTTTTTTCATCAGTGACTAGAACATAAAACGTGAACTATAGAAATAAAAGGTTTTCATGTTCCAGTCATACATTATACAAATATTATGGATAATATTTCACCATCACACGCATAATTTGGAATATTCATTACTTTAGTCATACAAGGTCATGTTTAAATATATGCATTGAGTTGTTAGCATTATTAAGAACTAAATATATTTATTGTCTGATCAAGGGAATGAAGACACATTACCATACCTTTGCTGTATAAAGAGAAGTGCGGCTTGTCAGATCAATGTGCCAATCTCAGTCATAAATTATATCTATATATAAAGCAATGCTGTGTAACAAATAAATATTCACTTAATCAGATTTTGCGAAATTATTAACCCATATATATATTGTAATAAATGACACTATAAAAATTGTTATTAATAATAATAATAATAATAATAATAATAATAATAATAATAATATTAATAATAATACGTATATATGTCAAATATGTGTTAATAAAAAATCTCCCTAACCTACGGGTCAGAAATACTTACACAAGCTATTTACAAAGCGAAGACCCAAATCCTTGGTAGCAGGCAGTGCAGGCATTTATCCAGCCAAGACAATAGTATTTTGGGGTTTGAGCATAGGCATTTTTTCCTTTTATTCTCTCTCGCTGGTGAGGTGAGGGATCTGGCAGCCCTGCCTCTTTTCCACCCACATAAAAAAATTAGCAATGAAATACACAAAGGTCTTTGAGAAACTGTTAATTAACTATTAGAACCTGCAATTAACCTGGTGTTTAGGAAACCATACGTCCTTTAATGTCTGACACTGTTGGTAAGTGTCGCTCTAGGCAGAGAGGTTGGCATGGGGGCAAAAGCATTACAACCTTAAAAAAATGGGCAGCATTGGTTGGAAAAAATATTTCATACATATTTTTATTTTTTAAGCATAATTCTCAACTATACATGACCATACGAGATATATCTGCCGTTATCAAGTCAATATAGACTATTAGCAGCAAGACAGAAAAGTGAGAATAACCAGCCACAAATATGACACAATGAGCCAAAATGCAAATAATGTAAAACACAACAGGCACCAAGGAGGAGAGTACTTACTTTGCAGTCGAACAAAGGACGGTGTCCAAGTGGTAGACGTTGTGGTAAGATGGATGCTGAGGTGAGTAACATTCTGGCACTGCTCGTCCTCATTTAAGTATTGGAGTAAGTTTAGGAAATCAGTCCATTTATAGTCAGTCACCCACTATCATTGCGCAAATAGACTTGCATGACAAGCCAATCAGTTTATAGCACCACACAAAGCCCATACGGTCATTGATCTTAACACATGACAGCAACACGAGACCATGCGAGACTGAAGGAGCGAAATAAAGTCCTGGGAGATGGAGCTTCAAGGACTTTTTTTTAATTCTATAGTGAATTAACCCTGATAAACAAAAATGAAATGCTCCAGGGTCCTACATCTTTCAACTTGTACTTGAAGAGGTGTCACTTTTATTAAGCTTTTGAGCCCCATTATTTTTTACCTTTTCAAGGAACTGAAGTTACAAGTGTTTCTTATGTAAAACAATGTTTTATATCACTGGTGTAACTAAACCTAGAAGACATAATGTCCATGCTGCATTCATTTTGCTTTACACGAGCAAATGTTTCCAATTTCAAACACAGTATGAAATCCAATATGTTCACACTTCAAGAATACTATAGTTGCAGCTTTTCTCATTTCTTACACCATCCTCCTTATAGTAAAACACGTTTCATATAACTTGAAATTCCCACAAACATGTTGTTACTATTCAAGTAATACATTGATTTATTAAAGGGAGTCTGTTGGCATAAAATGACTGCTCAAACCAAGCACATCTTATAGCCATTGTCATTGCTCATTTATTGAATCCTATTAATTATATTTTACTTTACAGTGACGGATAAGCTTAAGTGAAATGACATTAATATGGGTGATTTCAATATCCCCATTGACACTTCCCACTCATCTGTCTCCAAACATCTAACACTCGCTTCTTCCTTCGGCCTCACCCAATGGTCTTCTGCAGCTACTCACAAAGATGGCCACATGCTGGACCTCATCTTCACTTGCCTCTGTTCTCTATCTAACCTCTCTAACTCGCCTCTCCCCCTGTCTGAGCACAACCTACTCACATTCTCTTCGCCAAGTACGCAACCACCCCTCCACAACCTTTCACACCCTCGCACAAATATCAAACACATTGATTTACACGCCCTCTCTCAGTCCCTTCTCCCTCTCACAGACATTGCATTTCTACATGATGCAGATGCTGCTGCAACTTTATACAACACTACAATCTCTGCAGCTCTCGAATCAGCTGCCCCCCTCACACACACCAAAACCCGCACAATCATCAGGCAACCCTGGCACACGAGGCAGACTAAAGAACTAAGACGGGCTTCCAGAATTGCTGAGCGCAGATGGAAAAGGTCTCATTCCACTGACCACTTCATTGCATATAAAGAGTCCCTGACCACTTTCAAGTCCACACTCACTGCTGCAAAACAAACCTACTTCTCATCCCTCATATCCTCTCTCTCTCACAACCTTAAACAGCTATTCAACACTTTCAATTCTCTCCTCTGTCCTCCAGAACCACCTCCCTCTCCTCTCCTCTCCTCTCAGCTGAAGACTTTGCCTCTTTCTTCAAGCAGAAGATTGACAACATCAGAGCAAGCTTTGGCCCACAATCACCACAGCCACTTCTCACAACTACTCAGCCTTCTTCCTCCAAATCCAGCTTCTCTGCCATGACAGAAAACAATCTTTCCACTCTACTCTCAAGATCACATCTAACAACCTGTGCACTGGACCCGCTCCCATCCCACCTCATCCCCAACATCACCGCAGTCCTCATCCCAGCCGTAACCCATCTCTTCAACCTATCACTAACAACTGGTACATTCCCTTCATGCTTTAAACATGCCTCTATTACACCCATCTTCAAAAAGCCCTCCCTTGACCCATCCTCTGTGTCAAACTATCACCCCATATCCCTTCTCCCCTATGCCTCAAAACTACTAGAACAGCATGTCCATCTTGAACTGTCCTCATACCTCTCATCCTGCTCCCTCTTTGACCAGCTACAATCTGGATTCCGACCGCATCATTCCACTGAAACTGCCCTAACTAAAGTCACTAATGATCTACTAACCGCCAAAGCCAAGCGACACTAGTCTATTCTCCTCTTACTGGACCTGTCCTCTGCCTTCGACACAGTAGACCATTCACTCCTACTACAGATTCTCTCATCTCTGGGCATCACAGACTTGGCCCTATCTTGGATTTCTTCATACCTAACCGACCGAACTTTCAGCATCTCCCATTCTCACACCACTTCCTCATCTCGCCCCCTATCTGTCGGTGTCCCCCAAGGCTCAGTTCTTGGACCCCTGCTGTTCTCCATCTACACCTTCGGCCTGGGACAGCTCATAGAGTCCCATGGCTTCCAGTATCATCTCTATGCCGATGACACACAGATCTACCTCTCTGGACCTGACATTACCTCTCTACTAACCAAAATCCCACAATGTCTGTCTGCTATTTCATCCTTCTTCTCTGCGCGATTCCTAAAACCTAACATGGACAAAACAGAGTTCATTGTCTTTCCCCCTCCTCACTCATCTCCTCCAACAAGCCTTTCCATCAAACTTGATGGTTGCTCACGCTCCCCAGTCTCACAAGCACGTTGCCTTGGAGTAACCCTTGACTCTGCTCTATCCTTCAAGCCACACATCCAAGCCCTCTTCAACTCATGCCGATTACAACTCAAAAATATCTACTGGATCCGTGCTTTCCTTAACCAAGAATCAGCAAAAACATTAGTGCATGCCCTCATCATCTCCCGCCTTGACTACTGCAACCTCCTGCTCTCTGGCCTCCCTTCCAACACTCTTGCACCCCTCCAATCTATCCTAAACTCTGCAGCCCACCTAATCCACCTCTCCCCTCGCTACTCCCCAGCCTCGCCACTCTGCCAATTCCTTCACTGGCTTCCCATCACCCAACGACTCCAGTTCAAAAAATTAACCATGACATACAAAGCCATGCACAACCTGTCTCCTCCCTACATCTGTGACCTAGTCTCCCGGTACCTACCTGCATGCAACCTCAGATCCTCACAAGATCTCCTTCTCTGCTCCTCTCTTATCTCCTCTTACCACAATCGCGTACAAGATTTCTCCCGTGCATCGCCCATACTCTGGAACGCTCTACCTCAGCACATCAGACTCTCACCTACCGTGGAAAGCTCCAAGATGAACCTCAAGACCCACCTCTTCCAACAAGCCTACAACCTACAATAGCCCTCAGTCCAGTAGACCACTGCGCAACCAGCTCTGTCCTCACCTATTGTACCATCACCCATTCCCTGTAGACTGTGAGCCCTCGCGGGCAGGGTCCTCTCTCCTCCTATACCAGTCTGTTTTGTACTGTTAATGATTGTTGTGCATATACTCTCTTTCACTTGTAAAGCGCCATGGAATAAATGGCGCTATAATAATAAATAATAATAATAATAGAGTTAAAGAAATCAGGGTTTTATATTTGCACAGAATTAACATAAAATATCTCTTCCAAGTTAAAGTCTTTCCACAAACCATGGAGAGATTACGATTGAAGTAAGCTAAGCAAGGGAAAACATAAAAATTAGTGATGGTCGGATCCGGACGGAAAAAGTCCGGATCCGAGCGGGTCGAAAAGTACCTGAGCACCAACCCCAGGCTCAGAGTTCTCAGGGAACTTCAGGGAACGATCTGGTTCCAGCCACCCAGATAATAAAAAAAAAAATTCAAAGAAAAAAGAAAGAAAATAGGAATAAGGTAAGCGCTTCATACTTACCGGTCTCCGTGCTGCTGTACACTGCTTCTGGGGCCGCTCGCTCTACATCCGGAACCACTTATTGTCTTTATGAGTATGCATGGCTTTCCCGCCCACCAGCAGTCCCCGCATCTCTGATTAATTGCAGTCAGACAGCACCCCTACCCTGTGTGACAGCGTGTCTGACTGCTTTCAATCACACACGCTGTCTGCATCTAGATTGGTGTAAAAATAAATAAATTAATTGGAGTGGGGTCCCCTCATATTATGATACCCAGCCATGATAAAGCATACGGCTATTTAAAATTATTTAAATAAATAATAAAATAAATTGTTCTGCAATCCCTGCAATTTTGATACTCTGACATGATAAAGCTGCCTGCTGGGGGCTGGTATTCTCTGGCTGAGGAGGCCCATGGTTTTTGCCCCCCCAGCCTATAAGTAGCAGCCTGTAGCCACCTAGGATTGTCGCATCCATTAGATACGACAATCCCGGAACTTTACCTGGCTCATCCCGATTGCCCTGGTGCGATGGCAATCGGGGTAATAAGCGGTTAATGACATCTCACAGCTGCCACTAAGCCCTAGATTAGTAATGGAAGGCGTCTATAAAATCCCCCCATTACTAACCTGTAAGTGAAAAGAAATAAACACAAACACCAAAAAATCCTTTATTTTAAATAAAATACAAAAAAACCCGCTTTCACCCATTTAATAACCCCAAAACATCCAGGTTCGACGTAATCCACACAAGGTCCCTTGACAATTCTAGCTCTGCTACATCTGAAGTGACAGCGCGTGGGCATAGAATATGACCACTTAATGTGAGCTTCAGACAGAAACTGAGCCGCAGCAATGAGCAGTGACATCACTCATTATCTGTGGTCACAGCTTGAGGTTCCTCCCCCTGTGATCACAGGTAACTTGACCTCAGGTGACATCATGGAACTGAGTGACCTCTCCTCAGGGGTAAATAGGCAAGTTGTGATCATTTTACTACAGTTAGGTCCAGAAATATTTGGACAGTGACACAATTTTCGCGAGTTGGGCTCTGCATGCCACCACATTGGATTTGAAATGAAACCTCTACAACAGAATTCAAGTGCAGATTGTAACGTTTAATTTGAAGGTTTGAACAAAAATATCTGATAGAAATTGTAGGAATTGTACACATTTCTTTACAAACACTCCACATTTTAGGAGGTCAAAAGTAATTGGACAATAAACCAAACCCAAACAAAATATTTTTATTTTCAATATTTTGTTGCGAATCCTTTGGAGGCAATCACTGCCTTAAGTCTGAAACCCATGGACATCACCAAACGCTGGGTTTCCTCCTTCTTAATGCTTTGCCAGGCCTTTACAGCCGCAGCCTTCAGGTCTTGCTTGTTTGTGGGTCTTTCCGTCTTAAGTCTGGATTTGAGCAAGTGAAATGCATGCTCAATTGGGTTAAGATCTGGTGATTGACTTGGCCATTGCAGAATGTTCCACTTTTTTCACTCATGAACTCCTGGGTAGCTTTGGCTGTATGCTTGGGGTCATTGTCCATCTGTACTATGAAGCGCCGTCCGATCAACTTTGCGGCATTTGGCTGAATCTGGGCTGAAAGTATATCCCGGTACACTTCAGAATTCATCCGGCTACTCTTGTCTGCTGTTATGTCATCAATAAACACAAGTGACCCAGTGCCATTGAAAGCCATGCATGCCCATGCCATCACGTTGCCTCCACCATGTTTTACAGAGGATGTGGTGTGCCTTGGATCATGTGCCGTTCCCTTTCTTCTCCAAACTTTTTTCTTCCCATCATTCTGGTACAGGTTGATCTTTGTCTCATCTGTCCATAGAATACTTTTCCAGAACTGAGCTGGCTTCATGAGGTGTTTTTCAGCAAATTTAACTCTGGCCTGTCTATTTTTGGAATTGATGAATGGTTTGCATCTAGATGTGAACCCTTTGTATTTACTTTCATGGAGTCTTCTCTTTACTGTTGACTTAGAGACAGATACACCTACTTCACTGAGAGTGTTCTGGACTTCAGTTGATGTTGTGAACGGGTTCTTCTTCACCAAAGAAAGTATGCGGCGATCATCCACCACTGTTGTCATCCGTGGACGCCCAGGCCTTTTTGAGTTCCCAAGCTCACCAGTCAATCCCTTTTTTCTCAGAATGTACCCGACTGTTGATTTTGCTACTCCAAGCATGTCTGCTATCTCTCTGATGGATTTTTTCTTTTTTTTCAGCCTCAGGATGTTCTGCTTCACTTCAATTGAGAGTTCCTTAGACCGCATGTTGTCTGGTCACAACAACAGCTTCCAAATGCAAAACCACACACCTGTAATCAACCCCAGACCTTTTAACTACTTCATTGATTACAGGTTAATGAGGGAGACGCCTTCAGAGTTAATTGCAGCCCTTAGAGTCCCTTGTCCAATTACTTTTGGTCCCTTTAAAAAGTGGAGGCTATACATTACAGATCTATGATTCCTAAACCCTTTCTCCGATTTGGATGTGAAAACTCTCATATTGCAGCTGGGAGTGTGCACTTTCAGCCCATATTATATATATAATTGTATTTCTGAACATGTTTTTGTAACACAGCTAAAATAACAAAACTTGTGTCACTGTCCAAATATTTCTGGACCTAACTGTATATTGTAAGAACTTTACATTTACCTATTCTTATTTATTTTATAGATTTACAGTCATATGAAAAAGTTTGGGCACCCCTATTAATGTTAACCTTTTTTCTTTATAACAATTTGGGTTTTTGCAACAGCTATTTCAGTTTCATATATCTAATAAATGATGAACTGAGTAATATTTCTGGATTGAAATGAGGTTTATTGTACTAACAGAAAATGTGCAATCCGCATTTAAACAAAATTTGACCGGTGCAAAAGTATGGGCACCTCAACATAAAAGTGACATTAATATTTTGTAGATCCTCCTTTTGGAAAAATCACAGCCTCTAGTCGCTTCCTGTAGCTTTTTATGAGTTCCTAGATCCTGGATGAAGGTATATTTGACCATTCCTGTTTACAAAATAATTCCAGGTCAGTTAGGTTTGATGGTCGCCGAGCATGGACAGCATGCTTCAAATCATCCCACAGATGTTCAATGATATTCAGGTCTGGGGACTGGGATGGCCATTCCAGAACATTGGTAATTGTTCCTCTGCATGAATGCCTAAGTAGATTTGGAGCGGTGTTTTGGATCATTGTCTTGCTGAAAATATCCATCCCCTGTGTAACTTCAACTTCGTCACTGATTCTTGCACATTATTGTCAAGAATCTGCTGATACTGAGTTGAATCCATGCGACCCTCAACTTTAACAAGATTCCCGGTGCCGGCATTGGCCACACAGCCCCAAAGCATGATGGAACCTCCACCAAATTTTACTGTGGGTAGCAAGTGCTTTTCTTGGAATGCCGTGTTTTTTTGCCTCCATGCATCGTAACTCCTTTTTGTATGACCAAACAACTCAATCTTTGTTTCATCAGTCCACAGGACCTTCTTCCAAAATGTAACTGGCTTGTCCAAATGTGTTTTTCCATACCTCAGGTGACTCTGTTTGTGGTGTGCTTGCAGAAACAGCTTCTTTTGCATCACTCTCCCATACAGCTTCTCCTTGTGCAACGTGTGCTGTATTGTTGACCGATGCACATTGACACCATCTGCAGCAAAATGATGCTGCAGGTCTTTGGAGGTGGTCTGTGGATTGTCCTTGACTGTTCTCACCATTCTTCTTCTCTGCCTTTCTGATATTTTTCTTGGCCTGCCACTTCTGGGCTTAACAAGAACTGTACCTGTGTTCTTCCAATTCCTTACTATGTTCCTCACAGTGGAAACTGACAGTTTAAATCTCTGAGACAACTTTTTGTATCCTTCCCCTGAACAACTATGTTGAATAATCTCTGTATTCAGATCATTTGAGAGTTGTTTTGAGGAGCCCTTGATGCCACTCTTCATAGGAGATTCAAATAGGAGAACAACTTTCAAGTGGCCACCTTAAATACCTTTTCAAATGATTGGATACACCTGCCTATGAAGTTCAAAGCTCAATGAGGTTACAAAACCAATTTAGTGCTTTAGTCAGTCAGTAAAAAGTAGTTAGGAGTGTTCAAATCAAGAAATTGATAAGGGTGCCCATACTTTTGCACCGGTCAAATTTTGTTTAAATGCGGATTGCACATTTTCTGTTAGTACAATAAACCTCATTTAATCCAGAAATATTACTGAGTCCATCAGTTATTAGATATATGAAACTGAAATAGCTGTTGCAAAAACCCAAATTGTTATAAAGAAAAAAGGTTAACATTAATAGGGGTGCCCAAACTTTTTCATATGACTGTATATAGCACCACTAATTCCACAGCACATTGCAGATATCATCATCCCTGTCCCCATTCTTTGGGGTGTGGGAGGAAACCAGAGTGCTTGGAGCAAACAAGGGGAGAATATAAAAACTCCTTGCAGATGTCCTGAGTCACCATTTGTGGTGTAAAGTTCCCACTGAGCCACAGTGCTGCTATATTGCATGTCATATTAAGTGTGAAATCACTGTCGCATAATATTGAACAATATAGAAATTCGATTTTGTCTGCTTTTAAAAAAGGAAATCGTGTATTAACAAAAAGCTGACAGACCATGGACTGGGGATGGGTGTGTGAATGATGGCACGGGGAGGATATTATATCTGGAGGAATATTAGATTTTATGATCAGATAAAGCAGGCTAGTAAATTAAATGGCTCTACTGACATTCTATAAAACGCATACACACCAGATGTTAGGATGCACAAGGGACCTCCGAATTTGAAGCCATTGTCATTGCTCATTTACTGAATCCTATTAATTGAATTTTTCATTTCAACAAGGGACAAGCTTAAGTGAAATGAAATTAAGTGAAAGAAATGTGTTGTATCTTTGCTAAGATAGAATTAACACAAAAATATCTCTTCCTATTTAAAGTCTTTCCACATAAGCTATGGAGACGTTATGAATAAAGTAAGCTAAGCATTTGGAAAACATGAAGATCCATTTAAGATCTAAAAAATCTTAAATATATTAATGCAGAACTGTATTTGTTTTTAACTGGATAGTTTCATAGGTTTTTAAGGTTGAATGTAGACATAAGTCCATTGAGTTCAACCAATTACCTAATAGCTTCTCTCCCAAAATGCCTCCCATCTCTACACAATTGGGTCATATTGGGTTTGCCACTTAGGTAAAGCTCTTATATCACACACTAGATCCCCAACAATATATGTCTTTCTCGGTTTGTAATGAAATACTATATAAAAAATTAAGGGACTAATTTGGCACACTTTTATCCACAAGCTTAGACTAAAAGGCAAATGTCCTATATATATGAAAGTTTTTTTGCATCAATATGAAGGTAATCTACATATACATACAGAACAATATACTGTGGACATAGGTGGAGGCCCGTGAGAACCTCAAGTTGTGCCTGCAACTTACCTGAATGACGTCACCGCTGATCACGCGGCTCACTCAGTCTCTGCCGGAAGCTCACAGCGGGCAGTCATGTTCTATGTTACTCTCTGTGAATTCAGATGTAGCAGAGCTGGATTCGTTTTGGGACCTCGTGTGGATTACGTTGGACCTTCAGGGTTTTTTGGGGGGTTAATAAAGTGGTGAAAGAGGGTGGTTTTTGATATTTTATTTCAAATAAAGGATTTTTTTGGTGTTTGTGTTTATTTACTTTTACTTACAGATTAGTAATGGTGGTAGACCCTCCCCATTACTAATCTAGGGCTTACTGGCAGCTCTGAGCTGTGATTAACCCCTTATTACTCTGATTGCCACTGCACTAGGGCAATTGGGAAGAGCAAGGTAAAGTTTCGGGACTGTCGCATCCAATGGATGCAGTATTCTTGGGCAGCTGCAGGCAGCGATTTTTAGGCTAGGGGGAGCCCAATAACCATGTGTTTCCTCGGCCTGAAATTACCAGCCCCCAGCTGTTGGGCTTTATCATGGCTGGGCGTCAAAATTGGGGGGGAGACTGCTCACAGGTTTTTAAAATTATTTATTTAAATAATTTAAAAAAAAGAAAAAGAAAAAGCCGCATGCGGTTCCTCTTATTTTGATACACAGCCAAGATAAGCGCACGGTTGGAGGCTGCAGCCTGTAGCCATAGGCTTTATCTGTGCTGGGTATCACAATATGGGGGGACCCTATGACAAATATTTTATTTATTTATGTTTATACCACGATAGACACACGTAGCATATGTGATTGGAAGCAGTCAGCTGACACGTTGACCCTCAGGGTGGAGGTGCGTCTGAATGCAACCAATCACAGATGTTGCTGGGCGGGGAAAACAGTGCATATGCATGAAGATAAATGAGCGGCAACGGAAGTAAATGAGTGTCAGGAAGCTGTAACTGCCGGAGCCTTGGTAAGTACAGCCCGCTTGCTCCTACTCCTTATCCCTTCTATCACGATTTTTAATAGCTGGATTTTGGTGCCCATAGACTTATATGGTAACTGGTGCCTAGTCAGATAACCGGGATCAATTCTGGGCCGGAACTGGATTTTTTTTAATCCGGTTAGGTCCACCAGTCCCAATTATCTGTTAGTCCGCCCATCACTAATCATGATGATAAATGCATTACATGATCATACATCTGTTACATAAATCATGTGTTGCTTTATCACTCAACATAAGTTTTTATATAACAAAGAAAATGAAGCTGTGAACAACATCAGAGCCACACATTGACATTGCCAACAACTTCAGTAGACAATGCATTTTATGTCTCTGCAATTTTTCAGCACATTATTGGTCACTGATCAACAGTCACAGCTACTACAGTTAAAAACTGTTAACCCACTGAATAGCATTGAGTAATTGCAAGGATTAATGGAGTGTGTGGAATAGGTTTACCATAAAAAAATGAATGAAACTCATTATGTGAACAGATGTACGGATGTGCAATTTCCATATCCTACCATAAATTATTTTATATCAATTACTCACACTGTCAAATGAGTCTTTGTTCACCTGTGTAGGAGTTATGGCAGATGTGATTATTACTAGGACTCAGGTGGGCATGTCTGGAAATGCTATAACTGTCAAGCTACCGTACAACATAAAAGAGGGCACTTATCAACCCACTCTCTCTGCGTTACCTTATCTGTGACTATGGGGGCCATTCATGGCTTATCTGTACGTCAGTTATAACAAAGATTCTATAGTTTTGTTTTATATGTTTAGCATTAATAGATTCATGATATGCCAGCTATATTATTTATGCAGTGCTACATATTACATGAGGTATCAATACAAAAATATCTTTTTTCTATAAATTTCTATACATAGAAAGTATTGAATAGATTTTGTTTGAGGGAGGAGATGACTCTTGGGTAACACTAGGTGGTCCTCTCTACCGTTATACCGATGGTTCTACCTTGTGCCAGTCATTGCACTGGTTGCCCGTCCGCTCCAGGGTACAATATAAACTTATTACTCTCATCCACAAAGCTCTTCACAGTTCTGCACCTACGTACATCTTCTCTATCACCCTACCTGTGCCCTCTGTTCAGCTAATGACATAAGACTGACATCCTCTATAATCCGAACCTCCCACTCATGTCTCCAAGACTTCTTCTGAGCTGTGCCACTTCTCTGGAGCACACTACAAAGAACAATTCAATTAATTACCAATACCCACAGTTTTAAGCGTGCACTAAAAATTAATTTCTTTAGACTGGCCTATCACCTCACTTATCTAACTATTCCCTTTTTCGAAATTGTCTTCCAAATCTTGTCCTTTTTACTATCTGTTTATACACCCTCCATGCACTTAATAGCCCTCTGTACATGCGCTTGTACACACACTGACTGGTTACCGGTTCATGCAGCATTATTTGAATTTCCGATTTATTATATTGATAGATGGATGGACCATACGATTCAAGCACTTTTTTACCATTTACCTTTGTGTCTCCCCTATGTCCTAATAGATTGTAAGCCTGCGAGCCGGGCCCTCATTCCTCTTGGTATTTGTTGAATTGTGTTACTCTATAATGTCTCATATTCTCTACACATGTCCCCTCTGAATTGTAAAGCGCTGTGGAATATGTTGGCTCTATATAAATGAAAACTATTCGAAAGAGAAAGAGGAATAAATGAGCCTCTATTTAGAAAAAAGAGGAGCTTTGAGGAGGCTCCTGTATTCTTCACTTTCATAAAAAGTCATGATGTGGTGAAGACACATGCATCGATAGTGTTCTATATAGAAGAGATAAGATCATCTATGAACATAATATCATTCACTATGGAGAACCAAATAAGAGAGACAAGGCGGGGTAACTTTGCTCCTACAAGAGAGATACAGTATAGGCCCTCTCCGCCAGTATAAAGTATTGAAGGAGAAACCACTTGTATACCCAGACAGGAATCACACAATGATGGTGCAAGAATCCCATGCTTTGATATATGATTTATTTCTTACCAGAATTGATTGAAGAAAATAGTTTATTTGGTAGACATGATATACTATATAAGAATAAAAACTTGAAGAGGACCTGTCACGTGCTAAAAAAATTGAGTTAAATACATGGTAAAATCCCTGATCTCCTCTGATTCAGCCTCTCTTTTCGATTTTGTTCTGCATTAGTTCCTTACAGAGCTGTTCACATTTGTTGCTTCTGGAGCGTAGTATGTGAAATTTCTGCTTAGCAATCCAACTGAGTGTTTCTTCAGTCTATTCTGAAGGCATGAGTTTTCACTCTCTCCCAGATAATGTCATTCAAAGCTCAGCTGATTTTGCAGTCTATCAGTCTCAGATGTTACTGAACTCTATATACATATACTATATGGCAACATCTTGGAGGGAGGTGTGAATAGGTACACCCCAAGAGAAGACTGTGAAGAAACACCCAGTTAGACTACAAAGCAGAAATTGCACAGAGTAAAGAAGCATGTATGAGTATCTCTGCAATGGAACCACACAAGGCAAAAAGGAAAAGAGAGTCAGAATTAGGGGAGCTCAGAGTTTGTTTTTGTTTGTTTTTTTAAAGATATTTAACTACATTTATTGAGTAAGTGATATGTCCTTTTTAAGTTAGCTTGATAGTATTTTTTTAAGTTATATATAATATTTATACGCCTGTTCCATATTCAGTGACAAATGAACAGGTGACATTACTTTGTTATTTTTGTGAGATGCCTAATTTGTCTCCAAATGATATATACCTGGTGGACTGCGAAAAGCAACAGATTTTTCTAAGGATAATGGTACTTTTATGGTGGCATTAGACTTTCACTTTTGTAAATATCCCTGTATAATTGTAAGGGGATGCAGAAACATTTGCAAGTAAAAGTCGCCATCTGCTGGTCGAAAATGGCAAAGCAAGAACAATTGCTGAGAATATCAGGAACAGGAACTAAAAGAGTTGATTGTGTGTTTCCTGGAGAGAAGGGTTTAAAATGCCTTGGTGACAGTTGTGTTGCAGCTGCAAAATATAAAATGCCTGGCCAGGCCAAGAGAAGAGGAGGTGGTGCAAGACTCCTGGTTATAAAAAAGCTGTGTGGCAGTGAAGTGGGCTTACAGCCCCATCACTACAAAAGGGTTATAGAGTGGTCAGATCTCAGAAAAGGCCTGAGTTGAGAAGAAGAACCGTGACCTGAGTTGAGAGAAAGATCAGTGACCTAAGCTGAGGATGATCCATGACTTGAGTTGAGAGGAAGATCGGTGATGTACGCCAAGTATAAAACCCTGACCTGCACTAATAGAAACCCATGATCAGCGCCAAAAGAAACCTGTGATCAATGCAGTAGAAGCCCATGATCAAAGTCAGTGGAAGTACCCGAGGAAGATCAGGCAATGCTGGTCAAAGTCCAGACTCTTGACTTTGTGATCAAGCCACAGACTACGCTGGTCAAGATTCAGAGCCGGACCATTGCTCTCTGCACAGAAATACGGTATTGAGTCATGACTTAGGACACACTTCACAAAGCAGAGGCTAACAGCCTGTATAGTGTGTGGAAAATTCCCGATTTCGGCCTTGCAGCCAAGCAGGTAGCATCTTTGACCCCGTTAGGGATATGCACTGCTTAGTATTATTTAGATAAGTAGATAATAGTAATGAACAGAGTGACAATGATGTTATTCTGCTAGAGCAGGGGTGGGGAACCTCTGCGTATGCGGCCTGCGATGATCCTTCCTGTAGTCCCCGGGCAGATTCCCAGGGACCGCAGTGCTGAGGTGGCAGCAGTGTCTTACTGGCTGCTAGCCCTTTAAACCCCGCATGCAATACTTGCCCATCAACCTGAAAGGCGCCCATACATTCTAGGCTCAACCATGCATACACTGGAGGACATACGTTGTGGGTGGGGTAAGCCTGAAATGTGGTCTGCTCCCACAGAAGAGGAGCGGCTGCCCCAGCATCCCCCACATTTGTTTGTGCCCTCATGCCTGTTTGAGCCTCTTCAGCATCCCTAGGGCTGTGTGCGCTCCTCTCCAGCCTCCCCAGGCCTCTGTGTGTTCCTTTCTAGGCCTCTGTGTGTTTCTCTCAAGCCTCCTGAGCCCTGTGTGCGCTCCTCTCCAGGCCTCTGTACATTCCTCTCCAGCCTCCCCAGGCCTCTGTGTGCTCATTTCTAGGCCTCTGTGGGCTCCTCTCAAGCCTCCCGAGGCCTGTGTGCACTCCTCTCCAGGCCTCTGTGTGCTCCTCTCCAGACTCCCCAGGCCTCTGTTCACTACTCTCCAGCCTCTCCAGGCCTGTGTGCACTCCTCTCCAGGTTCCCCAGGCCTATGTGCTCTCCTCTCCATCCTCCCCAGGCCTCTGTGCGCTCCTCCCCAGCCTTCAGAGGCCTCTGTACAGTCCTTTTCAGCCTCCCCAAGGCTCTGTGTGTGACGCCCTGGCAAAACCACATAGTCACAAAAGAGTCCATTCTCCTTGTTACTACCGAAACCCACACCCAGGTACAACACACAGCCATTAAAGCCTAGCCACCCCCTCATGATAATAAGGACACACCAGTGGGCGGGATCATGCGGATGAGAACACCCACCTAGGGGTCCTGAGGTGTCAGGGGCTGGAACACGTCAGTTTCAGTTTGAGTTCAGTTGGAGTTGAAGTGGAGTGGAGCTGACAGAAAAGTGTAGTCAGGGGTAGGGGCCCGTGGACTACCCAGCTAGGTGGCAGACAGTGAACAGGGCCACAGGCGACGGAGATCCGGTCGCGGGAAACCTTAAGACGACCAGGGCAGGGTCGTAGCCCGCCGGTTCCGACAGCGGGATCCGGTCCGGAGTCCGTGCCCAGACGGGGTTCCTGGACCCTAGGACGAGGAAGGTTGCAAGCCCCCTTGTTAATTAACAAGCAGAGGACGAGGTTTCAGGCTTTGTTCTCCCGAAGCCCAGAGAGCAAAACGGAAGCCCAATGCGGGGGATAGGGTGTCCGTCAGAACCCACAGAGATCCCAAGGGTCAGATTTTGCAGGCCAAAGCTCCCAAATACACACAGAAGCGGGAGTGGACTTCTCCGTTCCATGCAAAGTCGTCCAACAGGAGAGGAAAACACAGAGTGCAGGAGGGACACCCGTTCACTAACCCGGGTGTGGGACCCGAGTACACCCTCCAACGGCAGCCGGCCACTGGCAACTTGGTTTACGACTGGGCTTGTGTGAAATTACTGAACTGTGAGTACACCATTGTCCCCCGGTCCAATCCGGCGCGCCACCTCCCGCAGCCATCACTCCCGTGTTCAGACCCTGGGACTACACCTCCCCTACCCGTGGAGGGGATCCCATCTTGCTGCCCCGCTCCATCAACCCCAGGCGCCCCATCACCGTGCAGCGGCGGTGTCACCATCCCTCACCGGCCACGCACGGGTAGTGTCACCGACACAACAAATCCCCTGTAAATATCCTCCTTTATGACAGTTGTGAGGTTGGACGGCCGTGCGAGTCCGGGTCCGGTCACCACTCAAGCCGCAGCAGCGAACCCCTGATCCGAATGGGCCCAGAGAAGCGACAGCGGCCCCCGCCAGCAACAACCCGAACCTGGCGTCACGAACAGGATACCTACCCCATCTGTAGACTTTGATGACGTGCGCCTTGCTTTGAATTCCGTGAACTGTTGAAAAATTTTGAACTGCCACCATCTTGCCCTCCATCTTTGACACTAAAAAACAACAACGCCATCGTCTTCTTCCCCGAAAAAAGCGCAAAGTTGAAACCCCACCCCCTAAGAATGCGGGCGGAACCCGGTAACTCCCAAAGCAGGAAGTGCAAAGGACAGTGGGTCCCGCGAGACTACTGTCAAAAAACCAAGGGGGAGGGGAGGAAGGAGCGGCATGTGATCCGAGAAGATAAAGGGCAGGGACACCAGGACTCTGCAAAAATTCCATTCCTGGATACTAAAGCGGAAGGATGTCTCAGCGGTCCGGCAACCAGCGTGTGGAGGGTCTTGTTCCCGGGACCACCGACTGGATTGAGGAGCAGACGGAGAAGATGTGCCGAAGAATCCAGGCCCAGGCTCACTTCATCCTAACGAGGTGGACGACCGAGATGAAGGGCCTGGCTGCAGCTGTCCGGGCATGCGAGATGGAGATGGCCTCGGAGGAGCGGGTAAGCAGTGACCCACGCCCCTATGTTCCCCAGGAACTGGCCGTCCCAGCTGAGGAGTGCGGCCTGCCCCCGTCCGCCACGTCGCCTCCCTCGCCACCCGTGTCCGCGGCCAGCGCCCCAATCGACCCGCTACCCCAAGCTGCGTCAGCGGATTCCGTCTCATCTAAAGAGGAGGACCCAGCAACAGGGACCTCAGACCTCACCTGCACCACCGATTCGGCACCCGTCTTGGTCTTGAGCCAGGCCGCAACCCTGACAACATCCCATCCGGCCCCGAGCCAGGACGTAACCCGTGCAGGGGATCCCATCTTGCTGCCCCGCTCCATCAACCCCGGGCGCCCCATCACCAGGCAGCGGCGGTGTCACCATCCCTCACTGCAATCCAAGGGTGGCGTCACCGACACAACAAATCCCCTGTAAATATCCCCCTTTAAAGGTTGTGAGGACGGAAAGGCCGTGCGAGCCCGGGTCCTTTCACCACTTGAGCCGCAGCAGCAAACCCCGGATCTGAGCAGGCCCAGAGAAGCGGCAGCGGCCCTCGCCCGCAACATGTGCACTCCACTCCAGCCTCCCTAGAGCTCTGTACACTCCTCTCCAGTCTTCCCAGCGCTCTGTGTGCTCCTCTCCAGCCTCCCCAGGCCTGTGTGTGCTCCTACAGCCTTCCCATGGCTGTGTGTGCTCCTCCAGGGCTGTATGAACCCCTTCAGTCTCCCCAAGCCTGTGTGTGCCCTACCAGCCTCCCCAGGCCTGTGTGTGCCCCTCAAGCCTCCCCAGGCCTGTGTGTGCCCCTCCAGCTTCCCTGGCCTGTGTGTGCTCCTCCAGCTTTCCTAGGCCAGTGTGTGCCCCTCCAGCCCCCAGGCCTGTGTGTGCCCCTCTAGCCTCCCCAGGCCTGTCTGTGCCTCTCTAGTCTCCCCAGGGCTGTGTGTTCTCCTTAAGCCTCCCCAGGGCTCTGTGTGCCCCTCCAGCCTACCCAGGGCTCTGTGTGTCCCTTCAGTCTCCTCAGGGCTCTGTGTGCCCCTTCAGCCTCCCAAGGGCTTTGTATGCCCCTTCAGCCTCCTCAGGGCTCTGTGTGCCTCTAGAGCCTCCTCAGGGCTGTGTATGCCCTTACAGCATCCCCAGGGCTGCATGAGCCACTGCAGCCTCCCCAGTGCTATGTGTGCCTCTCCAGGGCTGTGTATGCCCCTCCAAGGCAGTGTGTGCCCATGCAGCCTCCACAGGGCTGTTTGTGCCACTCCAGCCTCCCCAGAATGGTGTGTGCCTTGCCAGCCTCCCCAGGCATGTGTGTGTGCCCCTCCAGCCTCCCCAGGCCTGTGTGTGTGCCCCTCCAGCCTCCCCAGGGCTCTCTGTGCCCCCAGTGCTTTATATACCACCAGCGATGTTTATGCCTCCCAACTATGTCTGTGCCCTCCAATGATGTATATACAGTGCCTACAAGTAGTATTCAACCCCCTGCAAATTTAGCAGGTTTGATAAGATGCAAATAAGTTAGAGCCTGCAAACTTCAAACAAGAGCAGGATTTATTAACAGATGCATAAATCTTACAAACCAACAAGTTATGTTGCTCAGTTAAATTTTAATACATTTTCAACATAAAAGTGTGGGTCAATTATTATTCAACCCCTAGGTTTAATATTTTGTGGAATAACCCTTGTTTGCAATTACAGCTAATAATCGTCTTTTATAAGACCTGATCAGGCCGACACAGGTCTCTGGAGTTATCTTGGCCCACTCCTCCATGCAGATCTTCTCCAAGTTATCTAGGTTCTTTGGGTGTCTCATGTGGACTTTAATCTTGAACTCCTTCCACAAGTTTTCAATTGGGTTAAGGTCAGGAGACTGACTAGGCCACTGCAACACCTTGATTTTTTCCTGCAACACCTTGATTTTTTCCCTCTTGAACCAGGCCTTGGTTTTCTTGGCTGTGTGCTTTGGGTCGTTGTCTTGTTGGAAGATGAAATGACGACCCATCTTAAGATCCTTGATGGAGGAGCGGAGGTTCTTGGCCAAAATCTCTAGGTAGGCCGTGCTATCCATCTTCCCATGGATGCGGACCAGATGGCCAGGCCCCTTGGCTGAGAAACAGCCCCACAGCATGATGCTGCCACCACCATGCTTGACTGTAGGGATGGTATTCTTGGGGTCGAATGCAGTGCCATCCAGTCTCCAAACGTCACGTGTGTGGGTGGCACCAAAGATCTCGATCTTGGTCTCATCAGACCAGAGAACCTTGAACCAGTCTGTCTCAGAGTCCTCCAAGTGATCATGAGCAAACTGTAGACGAGCCTTGACATGACGCTTTGAAAGTAAAGGTACCTTACGGGCTCGTCTGGAACGGAGACCATTGCGGTGGAGTATGTTACTTATGGTATTGACTGAAACCAATGTCCCCACTGCCATGAGATCTTCCCGGAGCTCCTTCCTTGTTGTCCCTGGGTTAGCCTTGACTCTTCGGACAAGCCTGGCCTCGGCACGGGTGGAAACTTTCAAAGGCTATCCAGGCCGTGGAAGGCTAACAGTAGTTCCATAAGCCTTCCACTTCCGGATGATGCTCCCAACAGTGGAGACAGGTAGGCCCAACTCCTTGGAAAGTGTTTTGTACCCCTTGCCAGCCTTGTGACTCTCCACGATCTTGTCTCTGATGGCCTTGGAATGCTCCTTTGTCTTTCCCATGTTGACCATGTATGAGTGCTGTTCACAAGTTTGGGGAGGGTCTTAATTAGTCAGAAAAGGCTGGAAAAAGAGATAATTAATCCAAACATGTGAAGCTCATTGTTCTTTGTGCCTGAAATACTTCTTAATACTTTAGGGGAACCAAACAGAATTCTGGTGGTTTGAGGGGTTGAATAATAAATGATCCTCTGAATAAACTTTTCTCAATTTAAAAAAAAAAAAAAAGAAATAACATTTTTTTTTGCTGCAGTGCATTTCACACTTCCAGGCTGATCTACAGTCCAAATGTCACAATGCCATGTTAATTCCGAATGTGTAAACCTGCTAAATCTGCAGGGGGTTGAATACTACTTGTAGGCACTGTACCCCCAGTGATGTCTGTAACTTCCAGTGATGTTTATGCCCCTCAGCTTCAATAATGATGTATATTCCTCCCAGCCCTCTCCAGTGATGTATATTCCTCCCAGTCCTCCCCAGTGATGTTTATGCTTTCAATGTCTACTGTGAGGTCTAAAAACCCTAGCCTCCCCATACATGTCTATGCTTCACAGCTATGTATATTTTTCCCAGCCCTCCCCTGTGATGTATATGCCCCCAGCATCTCCTGTGATGTTTATGCCCTCAGTAGTCCCAGCGACACAAACCTGGAAAAGTAGTTGTAGAAGCAACAAGATCAATATCCCCTAATATCAAAGCCGCGACAAAAAGAAGAAGCTCCAGCCGCAACAGTGAGTTAATTGTTTGATTAAATATAGTAGGGTAATTTGCAAGTTGATAATTATGTGCGGCCCCTGAATGATGGTAGAAATTTCCAAATAGCCCATGGCAGAAAAAAGGTTCCCCACCCCTGTGTTAGAAGGATCTAGAATACTATATAGCCGATGTTGACAGTCAGTGGTGAGAATAATATTGTGTAAAGAGTACTGTGATTGTGATCTGTATTTGTGTGTTGATTATTTCTCACTGTGAAATAATCTGCTTTACTGCAAAAACTTGTACATACTGTTGTTTCACATTTAAGGAACTAATTGTTAATTTGTAGAAAGTTAATAAACCGTTGTTAAACCCCTGTCACATTTAGTGACTTACCAGCGATCCCGAAAACGATGCAACCTGATAAGGATCGCTGGTAAGTCGCTGGGAGGTTGCTGGTGAGATGTCACACAGTCAGATCTTACCAACGACTCAGTAACGATAGAGGTCGCAGTAGCAACCTGTATAACGATCTCTGCTGTCATTGGGACCCTGTCACACAGTGTCAAACACAGCAATGTGTCCTGCCCAGCAGGACATCGCCTTTGAAGAAAATGGTCCAGGACATTCAGGAACGACCGGCGACCTCACAGCAGGGGCTAGGTCGTTGCTGGATGTCACACACAGCGACATCGCTAGCAAGATCGCTGTTGCGTCACCAAAACCGTGACTCAGCAGCGATGTCGCTAGCGATGTCGCATAATGAGACGTGGCCTTTAGTTCAGTCACCACTACCTCCCCATTTTCTGCGTTGTTGAAAATCACCTGCCTACATAATGAGTAAGCTAAATTGTGTGGTCAATTAGAAATACAGTGGAACCTCGGTTTATGAGTAACTTGGTGTGTGAGTATTTCGCTATACGAGCAAAGCTTGCTCTAAACTTGTAACTCAGTTTACGAGCAATCTTTACTGTACAAGCAAATACTCACCGCACACACTTCCGGTTCCGTACTTTCACCGCGCTCTGACCCGCTCTTGCAGTCTGCACAAACACACTCAAACACACATGCACACACACATATTATGCTCATCTTACCTTCCGTTCCCTCACCGGCCTCCTGGTTCTTGCAGTCTGCAGGTACAGTATGTGTATTGGGTAACCATCGCGACGATGGTGGAACTTCCGCTGTCAGCCGCTTCTCAAAGGCACTGGCAGCGGAAGTGCCGGCATCGTCGCGATGGTTACCCGATACACATCCTGTACCTGTGGACTACAGGAACCAGGAGGCCGGCGATGGAGCGGAAGGTAAGGTGAGCATAATATGTGTGTGTTTGTGCGTGTGTGGAATGGCACAATAGGGGACCAGGATTAGACATTGAACAAGTTGTGGAACGAATTGTCTGAGCTCACATTATTTCCTATGGGAAATTTTGCTTCGCTAGACGAGTAATTTGGTTTACAAGCACACTCCCAGGACGGATTGTTCTCGTAAACCAAGGTTCCACTGTAGGTCAGTAAATTATGTCTGAATGATACACAGTGTCAAATAAGAGCACTACTCTGTGTGCTACGGCTCAGTGCCAAATTATAGTGCCATCCAGTGTTCACCCAGCAGGGCTATAGTATAAATGGTAGAGACGGTATATCCGTTGCTGTTCTGCCTATGTTTAAATCTGGGCCTGACGTCAGAAAGCCATTTCTCTTCTCCAAATGATGTAATCATCTTAGCGGCTCAAAGAATAATCTGATATAATACAATAACATTTTTACTGCTTTATACTGTAATAAAATATATAAATTGTAGTATTTGACAGCACAGGGTATGATGATGTGTTTGCATGTAAGGTAAATTCCACAATGATTCATGGAAACTTTCCCCTTTGTAAAATGCCCCCATAAATAAACAACCCTGCTGGATGATTTCTTTTGGACAGTATTTTCATCGTGCCAACAGAAACACAATTTCTACATCATCTCGTAGATAATAAAACAAGCACTGTGTATATACTGTAGAATGATTCATGCAAAGAACTGACATGTTTTACTACATCTCAAAGGAAAGAAATATTACTCAGATTAATAGTAGAAAGTCTACCAGTCTTCAGAAAAGTCAGGCTGGCCATACACATTAGATTGCGATAGCTAAAGTCTTGAGCTGTCAAACATCTATGGACTTAGCTTATCTGCCTGAGAACAAAGAGATCAGGCAGATGAAATTCAACTGTCTGATCCTTAACACCCACCAACATCTGGCAGCTAAGGTGACCATATATATTAGATGTTCAACCAGTACAACTGGTGAAGTAGAACAAGTCATTGTGCAAATGGTGCATTTAACCCATCTAATGTGTATGGCCCAAAGCATTGCATTCACAAATGGAAATAGATACCTGTTATTGCCTCAAAACAGATGTATATAAATGTGTTGACCATGTTTGGACAATCAGTTGTGAAAGTATGTGGGTGATGCTGATGACAAAGTCTTACAGATGTGTCAAAGAAGATGGAAATTATGAAATTGGTCACATAAGTCTCTGATAGTCTTCAAGACAACAGATACTTATTCACCATGCAATACCTTTAGATAGGCATCTTATTCTCCTACAGGGTCAGTAACCCAAACATACAGTGTCATTATATGGATTGTCCGTTCTAAAATGACAAGTCTGTAGTCACTCTATGTGACTGCAGACTTGTGAATCCTTATATCGCGTTCACTGTGTGCTGTGGGTATTCTCTGGTGTCAGAGCCAGGAATGGCTGTCATGTAGCTCTGGAAAATCCATGGTGACAAAGTTATGGCCAAGAAACCAACAACAGTCAAATAACTGTGGAAGAGACTGGAAGAAGAGTGGACCAAAATCACACCAGAGCAGTGTGAGAGACTAGTGATATCCTGTGACTGCAGATGTGCTGAAGTCATTCCTGAACACTTCCTACTGTTTGGTGACTGTTGTTACCTTCAGAGAATTTAGTTGTAATCTTTCTCTTTGCTACAGTCATTGTTGCTCTCTAATTATGATCATGACTTTTTGGGCAAAATAAAGGTTTTATGATGAGAAACTTTGGATCTTTTGTAAAATACTGGCCTACTGGCATGGTGTACCCCTTACAAAAAACCTTCAAATGTTCATTAATATAGATTACATTAGTTCTGAAAAAAGCAAGTGATCATACAGTGTTCTCTAATTTTGATCTCCAGTGTATACATGCATATACATACATGATTATACTGCCGACTCTATATAATCAGGTATATACAGTATTTATATCTATCCTCCTCCCTCAGTACTGGTCCACTGCTGTTGCCTGCACTGTTCCTACTGATGTAACATCATTCAACCACAACCACCTGCAGTTATTAGAACACCCTTAAGGCCCATTTACACACAACGATATCGCTAACGAGATATTGTCGGGATCATGGTGTTGGTGACACACATCCGGCCTCGTTAGCGATGTTGTTGTGTGTGACACCTTTTTGAGATCAGTAACGATCGCAAAAAGCTGTCAAATCGTTCGTCGTGTACACGTCGTTCATTTTTAAAAAATTGTTCCTTGTTTGGAACGCAGGTTGTTTGTCGTTTCTGCGGCAGCAACACATCGCTATGTGTGACACCGCAGGAACGAGGAACAACATCGTACCTGCGACCGCCGGTGATTAGGAAGGAAGGAGGTGAGCGGGATGTTCCGGCCGCTCATCTCCGCCCCTCTGCTTCTATTGGGCGGCCGCTTAGTGACGCCGCTGTGACGCTGAACAAACCTCCCCCTTAAAGGAGAGATTGTTCGGCGGCCACAGCGACGTCGGTGAACAGGTAATTTCGTGTGACGCTGCTCTAGCGATATTGTTCGCTACGGCAGCGATCACCCCGTGACGCGCCACCGACGTGGGCGGGTGCTATCGTTCGTGACATCGCTAGCGATGTCGCAGCGTGTAAAGCCCGCTTTAGTCTACACCTTTTTTGATCACCCATATTAGTTAGCCCGGCAGTGTTTTGTCTTATTTATACATTGTAAAGTTGCTTATTTTCACAAGTATTATTGATTTCTGAAATTAAAATTTTAACAACTGTTACTTTCTAAGAATTAAAACGTGGTGCTAACAGTGAGTGTATATTCCCAGTATATTTTCGTCTCCATTCATGCTTTATTGAAGGAAAACAGGTAATGTGTTTTTTCAACAAGCGTCTGATTTTTAGACTTCAAACGTGCAACTTCCTAATTTACCTTTCCTTCAGTAAAAACAGTTCTCAAGTAGGAACACGTCTTTCATCAGCAATAATGTGCCATGTTATGCTTTATATCGTGTCAGTGACTTCTAGTGGGAAGACATGTAACTACACCTATAATATCTAACGCACTTAGCGTTCACATTTCACACAGCGCATCCTACTCTGTCACAACACAAATAATGGGGCAGAGTCGTCTCAACAGATAATGGTGCGTTTAAAGACTTCTTTACTTCCAGTCTAACTTAAATCCCAAGTGCACAAGTATCAATCACATCCCCACCATGTAGACACATGTTAGAAACATGTAAGAAAGAATAGACACAAGTTTGGATTTTTTTTTCAGTCATCCAGAATTTGGTACAATTTATAACTTTCTCAAGGCTTTTCAGATAATTACTCTTGTTTATAACCAGTAAAACATAAAGGATTATGGTTCAATAGCATAACTTTGGAATGGGGACACAGGCTAGATGAGTAAAGCAGACAGAGGCTGCGTTGATATCTCAATCGATGCCACATAGCCTTTGTCAGCTCATTTGCTGCCTATGCAGACCACAGCAGTCAAGAGGATTTTATCGGCTGCAGTGCTCTGCATGGGGGTTGACTCAGACGACAGAGCTCTCATTATCCAGAAGTGACCATTGTCATTTCAGTTGATGCCTATGCAGAGCACTGCAGGTGATAACACTCATCTTACTGCTGCACTCTGCATAGGCAGCGAATGAGTTGGCAAAGGCTACACTCTGCTCTCCTCAGAGCGCCTTGCCTCTCTCCTTACTCGTAATTTGGTGAGAGGAGAGATAGAGATCTGCTGGGTGAGCGGTCTCAAAATTAAGGTACCCTTGTAAAATAAAACTCACTCACATTATAATAAACTTGAAATGTTTACATAACTTGTCTAGCCATAAATAGGGTTACAGTTAATGTTAGAACTAGGGTTAGGACAAGGGTTAGTATTAGAACCAGGGTTAGGGTTAGGACAGGGGTTAACGTCAGAACTAGGGCTTAAGATAGGGTTAGGTTTAGGGATAGAGTTCTTAAATAGTTACATAAAAAAACAAAACAGAAAAGTCATTAAAAGGTAAAAAAAAAGTACAATATTTTGCCATATTCAAAAGGTCGCATTTCTGCAAAAAGGGTCACAGGGCAAACTATAATTATATCTGCATTTTCTCAAAATACAATACATGTTCTTGATGGATAAGGGGTTCCATGCTTGACAATCAGGGAGCTCTACCGTCCACTGGTTAAAGGGCGTAAAATATTGCTATGCCACTACTATGGTATCATGTGCTGGTGTACATTTGGCCCCACAATACCAAGCTGCTGTTCTAAAGTTCAGCTGTAGAGTATCTACTATAGTCTTCAATTACTTTTCCATGAATACTGCTATATTTAAACAGTTAGAGAAATGTCTGCTATTAGCTTATACCTCTTTCTCTCTTTATGTTGTGATGTACCAGTGACATGCAACTACAGTATCTTCGGCCAATGTTGCCATGTAGTCCCAGCCTTAAATCAGCAACCTAATAACCTAACCCAACAAGAATTAAAGGCATTGTCCATTGAAAAAAAGTTTTCACCTAGCTGTGGGATTGCTGATATCTTGCCGATTGGTTGATGTCCCAAGGGAATTTATGGTATATCCCTGGTGGGGAACTTTTATCACTGTTCCAAAATGGCATGGTAAGGTGGACATCCAATTGCAGCTCAATCTCTATGGGGTGGCTGGAAAAAGCTGAGCACAGCACGCGGCAGCCCTATAGGGACTGAATGGAGCGGCAGGGGACATGGACAAAATTCATCATTGTCCTGATTGATGCAGGTGCCAGAGGTCGGATCCCACCGATTAACAACTTATCGCCTATTCCATGCCTAGGTGATGACTTTTCCTCACTGGAGAACCCCTTTAATACACTGAAAACAATATATTTAACTGTCCTAGATATTAGATTCCTTCTTTTCTAGCACAGAATGTTAGCTCTCACAAAAATGAGATCAATAGCAATATAGTGCTGCATATTTTCTTTATTCATTTTTTTGTAATATTTTTAATGTGATTTTTATGACTTAGATTAGATCAACCGCCTCCAGATATTGCATCAGAGATGCTTTTATGTTGTGTGGAAAAAAAAGCCATTCTAATATGCTTCATTGTACAGATTTCCTCCGAAGACAATGCTTTACCGCTGCATAATTGACATGAAGCAACCAGAAAAAAAAGGAGGCAGCTAATAAAGTTGTAACTGTAACAAAAGGTTTTTTTAACGCCACTCGTGATTTATTTCTCCACTAGGTGGCAGTGTTAGTGCATAGGCAGGTAATGATGATATCCATAATTATGTGCATAGCTCACATTGCATATCCTGCTTTTTTTTTTGTCTAAATGGCAAAACATTTATTGGCAAAGGGGGGTAAATTACCTATACAGCTTAGTGATAAATGTAGCATATAGATCTTCATTAGTTTGCTGTAATGAAAGGAACAGGGATGTTTGGTTGTTTATTGCTAACAGTGGGCTATGTGCATGTGTCAGGAGGATCAGCATGTGAATACATATTATTGAAGCATGTCGAGTGCTCTGGCTGTGCATGAACCAGAGATTTAGTGCATTATATGCTATAGATGCAACATTTATGGCTCTGTATCCAGAATAAAGCCTTAAGGCTGCTTTACACCAGACAATCTATCGTGCGATAGATCGTCGGGGTCACGGTTTTTGTGACGCACATCCGGCATCGCTGGCGATGCCGGCCTGTGTGACACCTCCTAGCGACGCAGTATCGCTCACAAATCGCGAGTCAGGTACTGCTCGCTAGGTTCCATAATATCGTTTAATTTAGTTGACCATCGTTTCCGTGGTAGCACACGCCGCTCCGTGTGACACCACGGGAACGATGAGCAGCTCACCTGCCTCCCGCGGCCGCCGCCGGCTCTATGTGGAAGGAAGGAGGTGGGCGGGATGTTTACGTCCCGCTCATCTCCGCCCCTCCGCTTCTATTGGCCG
This sequence comes from Anomaloglossus baeobatrachus, assembly GCF_048569485.1. NCBI lineage: Eukaryota > Metazoa > Chordata > Amphibia > Anura > Aromobatidae > Anomaloglossus > Anomaloglossus baeobatrachus. The sequence goes on along the minus strand of NC_134354.1, from coordinate 484,026,781 downwards.
GCGGCCGTGTGACGTCGCTGTGACGCCGAACGTCCCTCCCACTCCAGGAAGTGGACGTTCGCCGCCCACAGCGAGGTCGCACGAGAGGTAAGTATGTGTGACGGGGGTTACTAACTTTGTGCGACACGGGCAGCGATTTGCCCGTGACGCAAAAAGGACGGGGGCGGGTATGATCGATTGTGAAATCGCACAATTGGTCGTACCGTGTAAAGCAGGCTTAATACAATGGATTTTACTATTTTGTTCAATTCTATGTTCTTATAACATTGACTCAAAAGCTGATATGGACCTGATCTGGAGGCTCAACTTACAATTATAGATAACACGGACATTTTAAATTGCATGTAAAACTCTGCTTAGAGAAACACACATTAGCCAAATCATTGGTGAAGATTGTTAGTGTGTCGCCCAGGGATAAGGGGTACTCAGAACAGGGCCAATGGGGTCGCTTCTAGAGGTATCACGGTGGCGTGACCCGGTCTGTGATCCCAGGCTCCACAACAAAAGGGGAATATGTAAAGGGAGATTGTCTGTGACGCCACCCGTGGGTTGCGGTGATGAGATGGTGGCAACGCCGCTGCCTCTGGGGACCGTGCCCGGTAGTGATGTGTCGGTCGTGAACGATCCGACACAAAGATCCGGATCCCTGCAGTGACCGACAAGAGCCGGATCCCCAGTGTGAGCCACTAAAATCTCGAAACGGCTCTTAATGAAGTTGAAGCCACGCCCAACCGTGGCTAAACTCCGCCTACTCAACAATATAATTGGTCACTTGCAAGTGGGTGGGGTTTAACCACGGGTGGGCGTGCTTTAAGCGGCGTCACTATAATTTTAAATATGTGTTCACCTGGGGTGAACACACATTTAATAAGGAGCCGAGAACGACCTGAATGAGCCGGCTCTTTTTGGTGAGCGGAGCCATGGGAACCGGATCACCAAAAAGAGCCGGACTGCCCATCACTAGTGCCCGGGACTGATGGTGTGGGGGAAGCAAGGTGGGATCCCCTCCATGGGCAGGGGAGTTGTAGTCCCGGGGCCCAATTGAGAGTTGTGGTAGTGGCAGGGCTTGCAGGGGTCAGCACACTTACAGTTCGGTTGTCCTGGTGTTGGATGAGGCTGCTTTCATGTGTAGGGTCAGGAAACACAGAGTCTGTTTTGTCAACCAACTTGCCAAATGGCCGGTCACCTTTGGCGAGTGTCTTCGGGTCCCACACCCAGATGTACAGCCAGGGCCCTTCTTTCCACACTCTCTGTCTGTCTCTTTCTTGTCTGGACTAGTCAGTTTGAATGGCCTCCGGCTCGGGTCCCTCTCCCAGCACCGACAGGCTACAACCCTGTCCCGGTCGCCTCAGGATCCTCATGACCGGATCTCCGTTGCTGTGGCCCTCACAGCCACCTAGTCCGGTAGTCCAGGGCTCCAACCCCGGCTACCACCTTCTCTCCAGGGAGCTCCAAGACTCCCCTGTTAGCTCTCCACTGCCTAAACACAAACTCAAACCTGACTCCTCTCTCCCTTAGCTCCTCTCGCCCCCCTCCCTTTTTCCTGGGGAGGGGGTGAGTAGGGCCTGATTGGCTGGTGTACATCTGTGTGGGGATTGTGTAGCTGCGAAGGAGGATTAACTATTTCTGTGACTACCTGGTTTTGCCAGGGCGTCACAGTAGGTTATTAATTAACAAACCCAAAAGAAAGAGGTGCACTCCAAAGTTATGAGAAATTTTAGTTCATGGGCATTTTGGTTAAAAAACTAGTATATCATCAGTTGTGTATGGGGAATTAATATTGTAACCGAGCTCAAATATCCAGGAGAGATGGATCAGACATGTTGGATTTCGACATGCCCAATCATCTGCTCTAACTGGAAGTAACTGGTGACTAGCTGCATCCTATCCACCTTTTCCCATTGAGAACTAAGGATGTAGGAGATATCAGCAGTTATGAGCTGAATGAGTGTGTATGGGCACCTTTACTCCATTAAAGGGAATCTGTCAGCAGGGTTTTGTTATGTAATCTGAGAGCATCATGATGTAAGGAAAAGACGCTGATTCAGGTGATATATCACTGGGCTGCATTTTGCTGTTTCAATACAATCAGTGTTTTATCAGCAGTTGATTATCACTACGGGACAACTGGCCTCATGCCTCCTAGTCCAACCTGTAACAGTGTGTCCCTCCCCCGCTTGTGCTCATGGTGTAATAGTCTGTCTCTCCTTGACTATCCTGTATGTACTACTGGTGGGGGATTGTTTGTTCTTCTCAGCATGGGACTTCTCCAATCCACAACTTGGAAAACAGAACAGAGCCAGGAGTCTAAAGTCCATTCATGTATCAAATGTCATCAAATGTCCAGGCGGAGTTGGGCCCACTTAGGGGCTGATCCCAGGAGAGAAGAACAATGAGACCCATGTTAGGTCAGTTAGTTGGATCTCGGCTGGAGAAGGACTAGGATCTACAGCTGAGGCTTGATCCTAGAGCCTGTGTATGGACTGTTACAGACTGGAGATCAAAGGCCACATGGGATTGTGTTTTGTTGTTCACCCTATTGGACTCAAGGAACTCATATAAGGACCATTGCCATATTTTCCCTGGCGTTGGAATATCGGGAGGCGCCCCTGGATCTTTTGTTTTGTTGTGGACTCCTTGCAGACTTTAAGGATTTATATTTATGTTTTGTGTTTTATCTTTGTGATTCCAATAAAGCCCTTTGGATTGTTCCTTTGCCTGGCGTCCCTCACTGCTCTGTCGCATACCCCGTCACAAACTGGTGGCAGCGGTGGGATCAGAGCAGAAAGAATGGAGGACAACAGCCCATTAACATCTGGAATCAGAACCTCAGAGTACAAGAACTGGACTTTGTCGAACCTCAAAACAAAGGCCCGTGAATTAGGAGTTGGCTACAAACGACTCTCCAAGGAGCAACAAATTGAGGCTTTGGAAAACACTTGCCTGCAAGATGGCCCTGAGGAACAATTTCCACAGCAAGGGGAGGAAAGACGGGAGCTGGAGGTAAATACCCAAAAAAGTCAATTGGTTGTGTGGTATGAGGAGGAGATGGCACTCCTTGGAGATGAGGTCACCATTGAATATAAGATGGATGCCATTCGCAGAGCTCAAGAGAGGGCATTGCTGGAGATGAGGTTTGCTGTGGAAGCAGCTAGAGGCTCCAGACAGACTGTACCCACAGCACCAACTATGAGGGAATTCTCCAGAGTGTCCTGCAAGGACTTTAAGCCATTTAATGTTGCTGCAGGTGACATTGAGGGCTTCTTCCAGGACTTTGAGCATCGGTGCCGATTAATGGAAGTCCCAGAAAGAGAGCGAGTCAGACACCTGGTGGACCTCTTGGAGGGTGGAGCTGCCGACGCCTATAGAGCTATGGATCCTCAGTGGAAATGTGAGTATGGGGAGATAAAACAGACCATTCTAGAACATTATGCCGTGACCCCAGATACTTATAGGACTCAGTTCCGTACGTTAGCCTGTGATGGGAAGTGTCTTTCAAGATGTATGCCCACAGACTGAAACAAGTATGCCATCGCTGGCTGGAGGGAGAGGGGGAGAGGGGGCCTTAACTTGGGAGACGTTCATCCAGGTCATCCTAAAAGAACAGTTTTATGCCAAGTGCCCTACTGAGATCTTGGAATGGGTGCGCGAGAGGAGACCAGAGACAGTGGAACAAGCTGCTGCTCTAGCTAATGAGGTGCTCACTATCAAGCCTCAATGGAAGAAGCTGCTAGCGGAGGGAGCAAAAATGACCAGCTCCCCAACACCAGAGGTTCCTTGTCCTTCAGTGCCCAATGTTCCTTGACCTCCTAGATCACCACCTCATGTGGATACCCGTGTGTATGTGCCTCCAGTTGGTTCTACTACATTTTCTGGAATGCAACGAGGAGATAAATTAGAAGAGCGAAGATGTTATAGCTGTGGGCATCCCGGGCATCTGAGGGCCACATGCCCATCTATCCAGTGGAGTCATCCTCCAAATCGACAACCACCTCCAGCACCTGCACCTCCCTATCAGTCACCAAGGTCTCCTACCTACTTCTCCAGAAGGCAAACTGGAAGGAGTTTGTCAGGAGTCACCCTGTTGGACTCAAGGAACTCATATAAGGACCATTGCCATATTTTCCCTGGTGTTGGAATACCGGGAGGCGCCCCTGGATCTTTTGTTTTGTTGTGGACTCCTTGCAGACTTTAAGGATTTATATTCATGTTTGGTGCTTTATCTTTGTGGTTCCAATAAAGCCCTTTGGATTGTTCCTTGGCCTGGCGTCCCTCACTGCTCTGTCGCATACCCCGTCACACAACCACACCCCCAGAATTGAGTAGCAGCTCTCCCTCACTATACAATATACACAGAAAGCTGTGCTGTGGGTGGGATTATACACAGATCAACACTGAGCTCTGCTAGATCTGCAGCAGAGAAAACTATTATTCTATCAGAACTGTTGCACCCAGTATACTAAGTGATACGTCTCTCGAATCAGGGTCTCTGTCCCTACATCCTGCCGTTGTCACATTACATAGGAAAAAAACCTGCTGATAGATTCCCTTAAGAATACCACTTGTAAATGGATTACATGCCTGTGCCTTATAGCTCTTACACTATGGTGTGATAGAAAACCACCAGATTGTGAGTGAAGCCAGTTTGCTGTTAGCTAAAATACCCCATAAAAGTGCACTCCATGTTATGAACTCATTGAAATTGGAAAAATAAAATTAGCATAAGCGCCATTTGGACATCATTCTGAATATTTTCACAGAGTAAAACAGGATAGATGCCTAACAGCTAGAATTATATATAATAGCTTACAGTATTCAAACATTGTATTTGATGTAAAACATTTACATGTGTCCACCACTATTAAGTAAGAATCCTGAATTATGGGCACCAGACTCTTCTGAAATGTATTAATCCACAAAGTATATGGAAAATTTCTGCAGCAATTTTAATACAGTACATGGAGCCAACAGATAAATGCACCTTCACAATATATTAATGCCAGTGAACCATAAAACAATACTTCCCATTTGAAAGTTATTACATCCACTAATTGGATTCATCCAGCTTCCAGTATTTTATGCATTCCTTTCCACTACACCAATGTGAAATGACTATAATGGTTTCAATTAAAGGATGGTAATTACTCCATGAAAATACCTTGTGATACATGTCTAAATAGCTGCCGTTACTTTGAAGACCACAGTGTAATAGGAAGACCCTGTACATTGATGGAAACCCTGGCTAAGGGGCACTTTGCACACTGCGACATCGCAGGCCGATGCTGCGATGCCGAGTGCGATAGTCCCCGCCCCCGTCGCAGCAGCGATATGTGGTGATAGCTGGCGTAGCGAAAATTATCGCTACGCCAGCTTCACACACACACTCACCTGCCGTGCGACGTCCCTGTGGCCGGCGACCCGCCTCCTTGTTAAGGGGGCGGGTCGTGCGGCGTCACTGTGACGTCACACGGCAGGCGGCCAATCGGAGCGGAGGGGCGGAGATGAGCAGGATGTAAACATCCTGCCCACCTCCTTCCTTCCGCATAACCTACGGAAGCCGCAGTGATGCCGGTAGGAGATGTTCCTCGCTCCTGCGGCTTCACACACAGCGATGTGTGCTGCCGCAGGAGCGAGGAACAACATCGGACTGTCGCGTCACCGTAATTATGAATTACGCCGACGCTGCACCGATGATACGATTACGACGCTTTTGCGCTCGTTAATCGTATCATCGAGACTTTACACACTGCGATGTCGCATGCGATGCCGGAAGTGCGTCATTTTCAATTTGACCCCACCGACATCGCACCTGCGATGTCGCAGTGTGCAAAGCCCGCCTAAGTCTATACTGACGTTCACAGCATATGGGGATGATTTTATAGTACTCCGTTCTTTTCATATTTTCAAGACATTTATGTGATAACTATACCCAAATATATTGGAACTAGCTATTGAACCCGTTCTACGCCTGGGTGTCAATGATTTAGAATAGGGGGAGGACTTTGCGGGTGAGGTCTTTTTTATCTATTTCTCCCCTGGCTGCTTTCCTCCCCTTTATTTAAATTTTGTGCTGCGACCGCCGCCATTATCCCTATGGCCGGGGCTGTCACAGTAGTATGTTCACATTGTACTTGAATGCCTCACTAAAATGGGTCCGGAGTCAGCGTGTGCGCATACCGCAATCTTCGGCTCTATTTATTGAAGACACTGTTTTTGTGAAAATAATCTGAAAAAATTGGGGATATTCACAGACACAGTGTCTTTAATAAAGTTGGTGAAATATGCATGTGTGACGCCCCTGGACTATCAGGTCGTCACAGGGTATTGTGCAATCTGCCCTCCATTGCAATATCCACCTCCTCCTTGGTTATGGGTCCCCAACTACATGGTGTTGCCTACATCAGCTGATTAAAATCCTAGGTACACTCTGCACCACACCCACCAGACACACCAGTGGACGGCCTGAGTTGAATAGGGTCGCCCACTTGGGGGTTGATTAGGGGAGGTCAGGAGTGTTAGGAAGAGAGAAGTAGTTTGGAAGTGAAGGAGAGAGAAGGTCAGGAGCAGGGCTCCTAGGAAACCATCTAGGTAGCAGACGGTGGTCTGGGCCTAGAGGAGCTGGATCCCCGGTTGCAGGGGATCGTGACAATGGGCATGGAACTGTCGAGGAGGACAGCCGGCGGCCTTGTACCATCACCGGGCTGGAACCAGGGCACAACGGGGTACGTGGACCCTAGGTCAGGGAGTAGCTTCAGGCAACTTGACAAATTTACCCAACAAGAACAGAGCCTTCAAGATCCACCCTCCACCTGCTCCAAAATCGGGGTACTAGTGTAACGAGGGGGATAGGACTTTCCACATAAATGGTCCAGAAAATGCCAAGCATGAACCCTGAGAGCAAGCTCCCACACTTAGCCATAGTGGGGAGCGGGACCGGGCAAGTTCCATACTACCGGGACCAACAGAGAAGTGAACTTAGTGCCAGGAGGCAGGTCACGGATCACCAGGCAGAACCATTGGGGACGGGACCCGAACTAGCTCCCCTCAGCGGCAGCGGTATCCAGAACTTTGGTTTCTCCAGTTGTCAGTGTCAGCTTTATGGACTGAGTGAGTACGCAAGTGACCCCCTTCACTCCCCATGGCACTCTCCAAATACTATCACCGAGTCCAGAGATTTGTTTGACCAGTTGTCAGTGTCAGCTTAATGGACTGAGTGAGTACAACAGTGACCCCCTTGCATCCAACGGCACTCCCCCTGCCATCACTGAGCCCCGGGGTATCCCCCCTACCCGTGTGGAGGGTTCCAACACCTGGCTGCCCCACTCCATCACCCCCGGGTACTCCCAACTACAGCGGTGGTACTCCACATTACCACATACCAAGGGTGGCATCACGTACTCTAACACAATCCCCTGTAAATACCCCCTTCATTTGAGTGGCCACACGACCCCCGGGTCCAGACACCCCTTGAGCCACCGCGGATCCGGATCCGAGCAGCTTGGCTGCTGACACGGGGGTGGCACACATGCATTGACTCCAGTGCCATTTTATTAAAGAACTCAACTACAATGTGAACATAGCACTGGGCACGCGCTGGCCTGGCTTCGGATAGGACGCACTCAACATTTTGTAATGAATGTATGAAAAAAAATAATAAAGAAAAATATGTGTTTGTGTGGCGCCCCTGAGGCTTAAGTCACCACAGAGTACTGCAGCTTGGCTGAGGTGCGGTATTCATCCCGGGTACGGAAGAGGTCATTGCCGGTAAACACCACAATCCACACAACACACAGTCAGTTTCCCTCCCACTGGGACTGGGTTAGGGTAGGGTGCTGGGGATGGCCATCACGAAATATGGGACCTCCTGCACATTAGTTCTGTAACCCGGGTGGAGCTTGATCAAGGGGGAGCAAGGCGACACACACACAAAGAGAGCTAGACAGAGAACGAGTGAGGAGTGGGGAGAAAACGGTCGCTGGGAAGGGAGCTGCCTAATAGCTTCCTCAGGACCAAGTGCAGAAAGCAGGGTGCGGAGCCCAAGGCTGCGTGGGTACTGCACGTCCCATCAGCAGAATCCATGGAGATTGCAAGTCTCTTGACCCACATAAAGTGCCCAGGGCACAGCAGCATACTAGAGCCAGGAGCCGTGACAAAAGTGTGGCACCAGTAAAGGACTCGCGCTGACTTACATACGGGGGAGAATCGGAGCCAATACAAGGCAGAGGGTCTCAATGTAGCTTCAAGCTGCAGGGACCCACACATCACAGCGCAAGTAGGAAGGACTCACCGATAAAAGCACTGGTTCTGACCTGCGAACTATCCGGGATTGGCTGGAGCCCATGACAGCGGAACCTGGCATTCCCGAGGCAGTGATACTGCAGTGAGTAAAGAACACTGCAACCCCTGTGTCATTCAATCCTTCCCACGCCCTACCCTCGCCTTAGCTGCACAGCAGTAGGAGACTACCACTCCCAACATCCCTGGGGCATGAGCTCTGCCTGTGAAGAGCTGCACCAACCAAGCTGCGCTACCGTCCCAGAGGATACCTCCCGCAGCGGAGGCTCCTGTACTAGCCGCAAACCACAGGTGGTGTTCTGCCGCTCCCGTGCCAGCAGCCGGTGCTGCTCAGGTCCGGGCCTTCAGGGAAGGTGGCTCGAGGGTCTCCGGACCCGGGGGTCTCACGGACATGCTGAATAAATGGGGGGACGTAGATGTACGGGCTGGTCCGTAATAAGTTCGTGATGCCACCCACGGTGTGTGGTGAGTTGGGACACCACCGCTGCCGTTATGGGGCACCCGGTGGAGATGTTGTGCAGCAAGTTGTTAACCCCTCCGTGGGCAGGGATGTTGGCCCCGGGACCCGATGGCTCTGGTGCAGGGTGAATGACGGCCGCAGGGGCTGCTGGTGTACTCACTGTTAGTAAAACACACAAGTGTCTGGTAAACCAAGGTGGTGGTAGCCGGTGCCGCGGCCGGTTGCATTCTGGATCCCCCACCCGGCTGGTGGTCTCTATCCTTTCCCTGCACCGTTTAAGTAGAAAAGACTTCCCAGTTTGAAACATAGGAGTCCGCTCCCGGCTGGATGGGGTGTTATGATCCAGAACCATGGAAGACCACCATAAATCATTGGTAAAAGATGACAAGGTGACAAGAGCATTGGCAACTAATCTGGCCGCAATACCCTTACTAACCATCAACACTAGAAGTAGCTGATGGGTGAACTAACATCCTGTGCACCGCAAACCTAGCCGGAGAACTAGCTATCCTAAAGGAAGGAAAGATGAATAACTCTCTGCCTCAGAAAATAGATAAAGAATAGCAAGCCCCCCACATTCAAAGACTGCGGTCATATAGGAAAACACAATACACAGATAGATGATAGGATTAGCAAAAGGTGAGGCCCTACTGACTAAATAGGACAGGATAGGAAAGGGGCTGATGGTGGCCAGAGAAAAACCCTGCAAAAGTCCAATTACCTGATAGTACAAAAAAGCCCTCAGATCACTAGATCTGAACTCCGTCCTATACCAGGCGCTCTTGTCATACCAATGAACAGAAAGCAGGAATCATTACAATTTCAAGAAGCAACAAACACATGGACTTATAGGAGCAATACTCCAAACATAGCTGCAGGGAGCTACCCAGCTAAGCAACTGAGAGGGAAGATCCCTGCATGTAAATAAACTGAAAACAACCACAGCAAATGACAAACTCAGATAAGAGCAAAAAGAACCAAGCAACAAATAAAGAACAAAGCACTTTTCTGAGGTAGATGTGGTCTGGAGCAGGATGAAGCAGGCTGGTGAACAAAGAACAACTGACATCCGGCATAGCCTGCTATCAGATCAGGGTTTAAATATGCAGAGAGTTAGCAATGGAAACGCCCATAGCTCAACACACCTGGTCTCTGACCAAACCATTCCTGGCCACAAGAGGGAGCCTCACGTCAGCCAAAGCATAACTGACATTCACAATAATGTGGCCTAAGGAGCCGTGCCCGCAGATGCTGGCCCGTGGGATCTATGGGCCTTGGCGGTGACCTCTTATCCCTAATCGGTGGGCTGTTGTTTTCTATGAGGGACTTTGGGTGGGATAAGACCTGTAGTCCTGGCCTCAATCGGTTAATTAACCAGTTCCACTTGTTTCTGTCTCCTGGATTCAGGGTCCGAGTACTCCCCTTTGTGCTATGGTTTCCAGGTCGGTTCCCCGTGTCAGTACTGGTGGGCTACGACCCTGGCCCGGTCCACCTCGGTTCCATCGAGCCATCTTCCCTTCTTCTGCTGATGGCACCGCTCAACTTGAACTCTCTCTCCTGCTGGGACTACACCTAGCCCTAGCTCACTCCTCTCAACTTGAACTTCAGACTACAACTCAACTGACTGTTTTCCTGCCCTGGGCTGTCTAGACCCCTAAGTGGGCGTGTTCCAACCGCCTGGGCACGCCCACTGGTGTGTCTATCTGTCCCTAAGGGGGGTGACTAGGGTTTACTGGTTGGCTGTGTGTTTCCTAGTGAGGGAAGGTGTTATGCAGGGGCCTATTTATGACTACCTGGTTTTGCCAGGGCGTCACAGTGTCACAAATACAAACTCTTCTCCCCTGTAAATATTCCCTTCATCCATCTTTATTGACACCGCCGGGGTCACAGAACCGGGCCTGGCCGCTGTGCCGAGTAACCCCCCAGACACCGTGGGTGCGTCATGTGCATTGGCAGACAACAGAGTGCAGTAGCGTGCAGTGGTCGGCGTAGGTAATGTCAGTGAATTGGCTGCATATATGTGTATGTATGAGCGTGTGTCTTTGACTGTATATGTATGATTGTGTATTAGTGTGTGTGTGTGTATTGGCAGATAACAGTGAGCAGCAGTGCGCACCCTTATAGTTGGTGCAGTGATGTCAGTGAATTGGCCACATATATATATTGTATGTGTGTATGAGTGTGTATTGGCAGATAAAAGAGAGCAGCAGCGCGCACCTTTGTGGTTGGCGCAGTGACATTAGTGAATTGGCTGCATATATGTGTGTGTATATGAGTGTGTGTATTGGCAGATAGCAGAGAGCAGAAGCAAGCACTGCTGTCGTCAGCGCAGTGACGTCAGTGAATTGGCCGCATATATATATGTGTGTGTATGAGTGTATTGGCAGATAACAGAGAGCAGAAGCGAGCACTGTTGTGGTCAGCGCAGTGACGTCAGTGAATTGGCTACATACAGAGTATGTGTTTGTATTGGCAGATAACAGAGAGCAGAAGTGTGCTCTCCTGTGGTGGGCGCAGTGACATTAGTGACCTTGGCCGACAATTGCACCGCTGTACCTGCTTCAGCAGCTCCTCTACCTCTTCCTGCATGGGCGTCCCGCTCTGAGACTCCATTATTATTGATTACTAGAAGGTGGCCCGATTCTAAAGCATCGGGTATTCTAGAATTTATTGTGTAGTTAATGTATATTTTTTGTTATATATATTAGATGTTGTTGTGTGTAGTTGCCAAGTGTTTGTGTAGGGCGCTGTACATGTTCTGGGTGTTGTCTGGGTGTGGCGGGAGGTGAGAGCGGTGTTGTATGTGTGTTGCATGTGTTGCGTTGTTTGTGGAGCGTTGTGTGTGTGTTGCGCGGTTTGTGTGCGTGTGGTGTGTTTTGGGGGGAGGTATGTTTTGTGCAATGTGTGTGTTGTGCGGTATGTGCGTATATTTATGTATGCCGCGGTGTTTGTGTGTTGGGTGTTGTGTGTGTGCGGCGTTGTCTGTGTGTGTGGGTGTCTGTGTAGGGCGGTGTTTGTGGTTCCCAGTGTGTGTGTGTGGTGTGTTGTGCAGTGCGCGTGTGTGTGTGTGTGTGTTGGGGGGAGGTGTGCACCTCCCATCGTGCTCCATCCCCCATGCTGCACACTCCCCATCGTGCTCCATCCCCCATGCTGCGCACTCCCCATCGTGCTCCATCCCCCATGCTGCGCACTCCCCATCGTGCTCCATCCCCTATGCTGCGCATTCCCCATCGTGCTCCATCTCCCATGCTGCGCACTCCCAAACGTGCTCCATCCGCCATGCTGCGCACCCCCCATCGTGCTCCATCCGCCATGCTGCGCACTCCCAAACGTGCTCCATCCGCCATACTGCGCACTCCCCATCATGCTGCATCCCCCATGCTGCGCACTCCCAAACGTCCTCCATCCGCCATGCTGCGCACTCCCAAACGTGCTCCATCCGCCATGCTGCACACTTCCAAACATGGTCCATCCGCCATGCTGCGCACTCCCAAACGTGCTCCATCCGCCATGCTGCGCACTCCCAAACGTGCTCCATCCGCCATGCTACGCACTCCCAAACGTGCTCCATCCGCCATGCTGCGCAATCCCAAACGTGCTCCATCCGCCATGCTGCGCACTCCCAAACGTGCTCCATCCGCCATGCTGCGCACTGCCAAACGTGCTCCATCCGCCATGCTGCGCACTCCCAAACGTGCTCCATCCGCCATGCTGCGCACTCCCAAACGTGGCTCATCCGCCATGCTGCGCACTCCCAAATGTGCTCCATCCCCCATGCTGCGCACTCCCAAACGTGGTCCATTCGCCATGTTGCGCACTCCCAAATGTGCTCCATGCCCCATGCTGCGCGCTCCCAAACGTGGTCCATCCCCCATGCTGCGCACTCCCCATCGTGCTCCATCCCCCATGCTGCGCACCCCCCATCGTGCTCCATCCCCCATGCTGTGCACCCCCCATCGTGCTCCATCCCCCATGCTGCGCACCCCCCATTGTGCTCCATCCCCCATGCTGCGCACCCCCCATCGTGCTCCATCCCCCATGCTGCACCAGCATCAGCCTCTCTGCCCGCAGCATCAGCTTCTCTCCTCCCAGCATCAGCCTCTCTCCTCCCAGCATCAGCCTCTCTCCTCCCAGCATCAGCCTTTTCTGTCCCCAGCATCAGCCTCTCTCCTTCCAGCCTACCCCAGCCTCAGCCTCCCCCAGCCTCTCTTCTCTCAGCCTCCCCCCTCCCAGCCTCCCCCTCCCAGCCTTCCCCAGGATCAGCCTAGCCTACCCCAGCCTCAGCCTCCCCCAGCATCAGCCTCTCTTCTCTCAGCCTCCCCCCTCCCCCTCCCAGCCTTCCCCAGGATCAGCCTCTCTCCTCCCAGCATCAGCCTTTTCTGTCCCCAGCATCAGCCTCTCTCCTTCCAGCCTACCCCAGCCTCAGCCTCCCCCAGCCTCTCTTCTCTCAGCCTCCCCCCTCCCAGCCTCCCCCTCCCAGCCTTCCCCAGGATCAGCCTAGCCTACCCCAGCCTCAGCCTCCCCCAGCATCAGCCTCTCTTCTCTCAGCCTCCCCCCCTCCCCCTCCCAGCCTTCCCCAGGATCAGCCTCTCTCCTCCCAGCCTCCTCCAGCACGCCGTGCTCCTCTGCCGACACTCACAGATCCGATCGCATACACTCACACACACACACATGTAACGGGGGCAGGGGGCGCCTCAGGGGTTGTAGTCGCGGTCTCCCGCCCAGGGGGCAGCAGGCTGAACCCCGGCCCGGCCGTCACTGTTAAAACGGAGGTGTTGTTTGTGGGGCAGATCCAGCACTCACTACCGGCTCTGGATAAGTTCTCACCTCTCCACTTCTTTGTCAGGGCACTAACCTTCGCCTGCAGGGGCCACTTGTTATCCCCCTGATAGCTGCACTCCACTCTAGTACACACCACCGGCTCCGGACTAGTCCCAACTCTTCCACCGTTTCTCATGGGTTTCCTCTGCTTTCTAGCCAAGAGTACTCACTCAGGCTGACTGCCTCGTCTCACTCCCACACTCTGCCCCGTCACCTCATACCGAGCTTGCTCGCCTCTCACATCTCACTGCACACTGGACTCTGCATTCAGAACCCTTCCTTCCCCACCTAGGCTGCCCTGCCCCTTCCTTCCCTGCCACTGTTACCAGGGGAACCACTGCTCTACACTGGCACCTAGTGGGAAAACAGTTTATGACAGGTAACATTTTACCATCAACATTTACAATTTGCCACCATACTACTGTGGCGTCTTCAGGGGGGGAAAAAAACGCTCCTTCGCTACCAGGGGTCCGACTACCCCTTACATTCCTCCCCTCTTTAACCTCAGCCTCCTGGCGAGGTTCGTACCTGCAAAACAACACATGTAGGAAAACACAATACTTAAAACACACAGACTGGCACACAAGTTTGGTGCCCGGAGTCCCTCCAGGGAAGCTCCCGGTCTTAGTCGCACGTCTGCCCAGAGGCCCTCCTCAGGCGCTCCCGGTCTTCGCTGACCTTCTGCCCGGAGGCTATTTCCAAGCGCTCCCGGTCTTTGGGTGGGCAGAAAACAACAGGACAACAAGATTCCTTCTTAACAGTCACGGAAGGAGTCCATGCACAGTTCTGCATTAAGTTCCTCCCGGGTTCAGTACTTTTAACGTTGCTTGAGCTGTAACATTCGCTGGCTCCTAACAGCAAACAGACGTCTCTTCCGGATGACCACCTCTTCACGCTGGGTGGTAGGCACGCAGCCATTCGGCCCGCTGGGCCCTCACATGGTCGGAGAGGGACTGTCCAGGTAAGCGGGGTAGCCTACAAAACGGCTCATAACCCGGTGGCTCCGGTACTTCCTTCCCCGGTTCAGGCCCTTCAGCCTCCTGCGGGGGTGAGGGGGTAGCTGGACGGGACCGCAGTGGGCTGCCGACAACAACTACCGGGTACAAACACCATACTCTGATGTATCACCAGTAATGCCGATGCTTCTCTTGGCTTGTCTCCAGCCGTAGGTTCGGCGGCCGCTTTTGGCGCGACCGTCGGGGTACTCTTCAGCCCACAGGCTTCAGCGAGCGCTTGCTTATGCTGAGCGCGCCACGCTCTGTTCTCCATTCTGCTTGGTCCAGGTATTGGAGTTTGCTTCTTCTTCCACTGCCGGGGTTGCAATCGCGCCGAGGAAGGTGGAGGCGGTTCTTCTTTTCCCGCTTCTGCCCATACTCCGCCCCCGGCCTCACCCACCAGGTCGGCACAGCGTTTGCGACGCCTCTTCTTTCTTGCGGCGCCGCCGACGTCTCTAGACCTCTGCAGTATCTCGGGGCAAGCACCTCCCCTCTTTGGGCGGTGCACTCCGGGCTTCTTCCTTACAGGCCAGCCCAGCGTTTTTCATTTGGCGCCACTTTTTCGCGCCTCCGCTGAGTCCATGAGGACGGCCGCCATCTTGCAGCCATCTTGTGGCCTGTTCAGCACGTCAGGCACCACTTGATCTTCCTCACAGTCTCTGCTCAGGGTTTCTTGCATGCAGGCTTGATCCTGCCGACTACGCCAGTTTGTAACCGGGGCAGAGGGCGCCTCAGGGGTTGTAGTCGCGGTCTCCCGCCCAGGGGGCAGCAGGCTGACCCCCGGCCCGGCCGTCACTGTTAAAACGGAGGTGTTGTTTGTGGGGCAGATCCAGCACTCACTACCGGCTCTGGATAAGTTCTCACCTCTCCACTTCTTTGTCAGGGCACTAACCTTCGCCTGCAGGGGCCACTTGTTATCCCCCTGATAGCTGCACTCCACTCTAGTACACACCACCGGCTCCGGACTAGTCCCAACTCTTCCACCGTTTCTCATGGGTTTCCTCTGCTTTCTAGCCAAGAGTACTCACTCAGGCTGACTGTCTCGTCTCACTCCCACACTCTGCCCCGTCACCTCAGACCGAGCTTGCTCGCCTCTCACATCTCACTGCACACTGGACTCTGCATTCAGAACCCTTCCTTCCCCACCTAGGCTGCCCTGCCCCTTCCTTCCCTGCCACTGTTACCAGGGGAACCACTGCTCTACACTGGCACCTAGTGGGAAAACAGTTTATGACAGGTAACATTTTACCATCAACATTTACAATTTGCCACCATACTACTGTGGCGTCTTCAGGGGGGGAAAAACCGCTCCTTCGCTACCAGGGGTCCGACTACCCCTTACACACACACACCGGATCGCATACACTCACACACACCCGATCGCATACACACCCGATCGCATACACGCACACACCCGATCGCATACACACCCGATCGCATACACTCACACACACCCGATCGCATACACGCACACACACGATCGCATACAGTCACACACACATTGACGATATTGCACATACGCGCTCACACTCACAACATCCGAAGATACCACATGCTTCTGGCCATGTGATCCTCTGGCAGGTCCTGGAAGCTCACAGCACAGTATCGGCGCCGAGAAGCAAGCGATATCCCAGGATGTTGTGAGTGTGTGGATGCGATGTGATGTGTGTGTGAGGTGTGTGTGAGAGTGAGTGTGATCTGATGTGTGTGTGTGTTGTTATGTGTGTGCGTGTGTGTATGTTCCACCGCTGCAGGACCTTGATGCGCTGGTAACTATGCTACCATGGTTACCAGCGTATCCCGTCCCCCGCTTGCACGGGAGCACACACCAGCATACGCCGGCCAGCCCCAGCAATGCGAGGGTATGTGTCGGCTGGGTTTGGTGGCGTACGCTGATGTGGGCTCCCGGGGGTACAGTACTCACCTGTGATTCGTGGCTCCATGACCGTGTCGGTTCGGGGAATGCGTGGGGGGGCGGGGCCAGAGCTAGCGTGCATTGCGTGAGGGGGCGGGGCATGGCCGAGTTGCCAATGCTTGCAGGGTGCCGGGGCGAGAGGCCAATCTGTGGGGGGGGCGGAGCCTGGGCGAGCGGCCGGCCAATCCGTGTGGGGGGGCGGGGCCATGGCGAGCCCAGCGGCCAATCAGCTTTGTGTCACCGTAAGGACACAATTTTGGAGCAAGACAGACAGACAAACAAACAGACAGACAGACAGAATAAGGCAATTATATATATAGATGCTTGATAAGCGACTAGTTGTCCATCAAGCAACCAATCAGAGCTCAGCTTTCACTTTACCTCACCTGTGTAGTTCTGCAGTTGTAAAGAGGCATGGCCTGTGACTGAATGGGCAGTTCTCTTGTGTATTGCTGAAGCCAATCAGTAGCAGTGGGCATGTCCTCTTACCATGCTGAAGCCAATCAGTAGCAGGGGGCGTGTCCTCTTGCCATGCTGAAGCCAATCAGCGGTGTGTCCTGTTGGCATCCAGACTTCGGACGGAATGACAGGTTCAGCATTATATAGTGAATATACAGTAAATATGGCTCTTTGTAATAATCCTATATGCACAGGGCCTTATGGAAATAAAAGTGAAGCAATTGTTCATAGAAACTCATCCAATTCCAGCTTTGATTTTCATGTGGAGATTATTTGAGCTATTGTACAGTGAATTTGTCACCCAGTTTTTGTGACCTAAGTGAATAGGGCTGAGCTGTAATACCAGACACAACCCATGGACAAAAGTGGCAGTGTTTCTGTAATCCGGGAAAATACTTCAAAGGAAACCTGTGATCTACTTTACCCCAGCCCTTCAACAGTGTTCCCACCACACTATGACCAAGGGGATGTGAAGATGTGGTCTGCTGAGCATATACTCAGCTCAAAAACCTCACAACCCTACTCAAAATGAAATCCCCTGTGAATACAATCTGTTTTAAAATCAGGGCTCCCACAAGGCCAGAAGGGAACTGAATCATTTCCCTCCAGTCCTGACCTGGAGAAAAATGTAAAATTAAGTTGAGAAATATTTGGACAGTGACCAAATCTTCGTGATTTGGGCTCTGCATGCCACTATTTTTTATTTAAAGCGCACCAATCACCAGGATTTTCCTATATAACCTAAAGCCAGTGCTATACTGGCGCTACCATACTGATTCTATACATATCGTTAGTCAGATTGGATGTATAGGTTTGAAATATAGGCAAGAAAAGTTACAGAAATGTACAGCTTTATGATTGGCAGCAGCTGCCGAATAGCTAATATGTGGGTGAGGTTTTGCTATCTATTAACATCCTGTCTGCTGCCTGGCCCATGTAAATTCTAGACTGTATGGGCTCCTTCCAGGTACGAGTTATTTCTGTCACGTGATAGGGGCGTGTTAGAAATGCAGTCCATACAGTCTATCATCAGCCTCATCACGACCAAGGATGTACCTGCTCGTCCTTGGTCATGTCCCTGACTTTAATGCAGGCTCACACTCTGAACCTGAATCTTTCTATGCACAATTTGGCTGATTTCATCAGCTGACATGTGCAGCTAACAGGCGCCGGTGAATCAAAGATCCACATGCGCCTGTTAACTACCAGGTTTCCCTGAAAATAAGCCCTACCCTGAAAATAAGTCTTAGCAGAAATTTTCGGCCTTTTCATAGTAAGGCTTAAATATAAGCCCTACTCCGAAAATAAGCCCTAGTTGCGGTTCAATAATGAAGTGTCCATTCAGTTAAAAAACTTAAAGAATACTGCAAGAAAGTTCATCAAAGAAAGCAGTTACCCCAAAAGACAGAAGGAATACAGGTCCTCCAATCATACTATGACTAAGGCACTTTAACGCTGAAACGTGTTGGTTTTTTACACTTCATTACTTGTTGTTTGGTGGCTTTTTGGATTTTAAAGAGCTTTTAATAAAATGTACTGTACTTTTTAAATTGGAAGTTTTGACTCTGAAGCATTTTTCGTTGTTTCACTTTAGATCCCGCAATCATACTCACGGGTCGCTGTGGAACGCGAGGACCTGAAGTAGAACAAACACACATACACGCACACATGCATCCGTTGATACCGTACTGCTCTGGTGACCAGGGACTGGGAATGTCAAGGGGTCATTAAGACCATGCTAATATTTTGTTTATAGTGCTGCAGAATGAGTCATGGCATGAAGCTTGAATCAGGGACAAGTTCCCTCATTGTAGATTTGTATGTTTCTCGTACTCTGAAATTGTTCAAAGTAATCATAATTTAACTTCTCATGGTCCGCCCATACACTTTAAACATGTAGTACTCTCTAATGACATTCTAAAATGTCACTGCATAGTAGCGTAGCTTCCTATCATCGTACTACTGCGGTAGTGAGATGCCAGCTGCCAAGCTCCCCATAGAACAGGCAGAGAGGTGTAATTCCATCTCTGCCTTTTCAATCGCTGTTAATACAGTAATAGGAAGCGATAACTACATTTCCTCATATGATTCATGGGTGTAGGAATGAGAGCAGTAGCTGCTTTGTTCTAGGTTGGTCTAGGCTATGCAGCAAGAAGGCTGCATTTCCACTGTAACTAGGACTAATATAACAGCTCCAGTTACAGGAGAAATGAGAAAGAAAACAGTTTTTAAATATTGAAATGCCCCACAAAGTTTTTTTTATAAACTTATAGGGAGAAGATGGGCAATGTCTGAAATAAATGAAAAATAAATAAATAAAAAAAATAGGAAAAGAAATAAATAAACCCAGTACAACCAAATTACTGTTACTAGCCAACTTTGAAAGAAAAAACATGTCCGATATACAAAAATAATTGTTACAGAAAGGGGATCTCATTTTAGAATGTGTTTTAGTGGTTCCTTGAGGTCATAATAAAAGTTATTTCCTTATTTTCTCAAAAATAAAGCCTGGTAAGTATGTAAATAACATAAAATTAAGCCCCATATACTTAGAAAAAAAATACAAAAATTATTTGAATATCTGAATGCTAAAAACGTTAAAGTACTTTAAACCGCAGGTTCCTAAAATACTCCAAAATGTGCTTGGTCAGGAAGAGGGGTAAATGGTTTGGTGTTAAAATGGTCTAAAGGAACTGAGAATGAGACATCTAGTCATTTGTAGCTTATCTTAGAGTAGACACAATCCAAGCAGAATTGTGGGGTAAAACTGCTTGAAATATTGTTCATTTTTTGGCTGAAATAAAAAAATAAAAAAAAATATCAGGAAAATAAATCTTCCAAAAGACTTGAAAAACTTTCCAAAACTACTTTAGGAAATGAAAAGCTCTTCCAAAAACTCCTCTGTGAGGGAGAGTTTCTACTTAAAAAACTTGTTTTTGACCACTTCAAAAATCTCCATCTGCACATATCCTAAAGGGTGCTTTACACGCTGCGATAGCTAGCGATGTCGTGCTCAATAGCACCCGCCCCCGTCGTTCGTGCGACATTTGGTGATCGCTGCCGTAGCGAACATCATCGCTACGGCAGCGTCACACGCACATACCCTTTCAGCGACGTCGCTGTGACCGCCGAACAATCCCTGCTTCAAGGGAGAGGTGCGTTTGGCGTCATAGCGACATCACTGTGATGTCACTAAGCGGCCGCCCAATAGCAGAGGAGGGGCAGAGATGAGCGGCTGCCACATACTGCCCACCTCCTTCCTTCCTCATTGAGGGCGGCCGCAGGTACGAGGTTGTTCCTCGTTCCTGCGGTGTCACACATAGTGATTTGTGATGTCGCAGGAACGACAAACAACCTCGCTACTGACCAGACAACGATTTTTGGGAAATGAACGACGTATCACAGACCAACGATTTTTGCCTCTTTTGCGATCGTTTAAGGTCGCTCATACGTGTCACATGCTGCGATGTCGCTAATGACACTGGATGTGCATCACAAACACCGTGACCCCGACGATATATCGTTAGCGATGTCGCAGCGTGTAAATGGCCCTTTAGACGTCTGTATACGCTCTTGCTTTATTGCACATTTCTTAATGAATCAAGTGGCTGGACTGGAGTAAGATATCTAGTGTAGGGAATGCCACAGCTCGTCATAAATTAGATGAGCTTTGGTGTCATGCCGCCTTGGCCCCACTGTCACACCCCAACTCCACCCATTTTGGTAGAGATGGGCAAAACTGGAGTAAAAAGTAAAAGTAGCTAAACTTTTATGCATCTCTGAGTTGTGGAAAAATTTTGGTGCTTTTCAAAGTTTTTGATGAATTAGGGCCTCAGTGTGCACATGCCGTTAGGCTATGTTCACATGGAGTTTTGTTAGGAGTTTTTTGAGCACATCCACTCTAAAATTGCTACAAAATCACCTGGGAAGCCTAAAGGCCGCTTTACATGCTACGACATAGCAAAAGGGATCTCGTTGGGGTCACAGATTTTGTGACGTACATCTGGCCGCGTTAGCGATGTCATTGCGTGTGACACCTATTAGCGATTTTGAATCGTTGCAAAAACATTCAAAATCGCCAATCGGTGATTTCCCCCCCTAAGCTCAATTATTGTTGCTGCTGCAGTAACGATGTTGTTCGTCGTTCCTGCGGCAGCACACATCGCTACGTGTGACACCGCAGGAACGACGAACCTCTCCTTACTTGCGTCCCGCCAGCAATGAAGAAGGAAGGAGGTGGGCGGGATGTTCGTCCCGCTCATCTCCGCCCCTCCACTATGATTGGGCGGCCGCTTAGTGACGTCGCTGTGACGCCGAACGAACCGCCCCCTTAGAAAGGAGAAAAAAAGGAGCCAGCACGATCTGAAATTGGCATGCATCATATAAAAAGTGAAAATTCACAGATTTATTCCAACTGTACTATAATAAAAAAAAAAATGAGATTTTTAGCAAATAATTGATCAATTTTTTGAGCCACCCCTGCCAACGTCACGGCAAATCTCAATAGGGGGGTCCTACTCTATATTCTGTATTTCATGTGCCATGCGGCCTCCTAGATAAAGTTAAATGCAGAACCATAATGGAGCACACATACCTGTAACCTGTATATAGCCGCTTCCATGTTGCAAAAAAGGCAATTGTGGATAGAGACCAGCCCAGGTCCCAGCATGTGGAGCAAGCTCTACACATACCAGGACTATATCAGAACTGATCCTCCCAGTACCAAACAGCAACCATTGATAAAGGCGGACCAGATCCAAGAATGGTGCTTAATTAGCATTGCCTGTGGAAAGGGGTGAGGTAACTGAATCTGAACAGCTACCAACAGGAGGAATACATTGCAAACCAAAATCAGGCGTGCATGGTATGGTGATGGTCAGTCACCAGAATTGTAGCATAACTACAGTCATAACAGAGAAAAAAAGGAGCCAGCACGATCTGAAATTGGCATGCATCATATAAAAAGTGAAAATTCACAGATTTATTCCAACTGTACTATAATAAAAAAAAAAACTACCTGTTGGTAGCTGTACACATTCAGTTGCCTCACCCTTTCCACAGGCATTGCTAATTAAGCACCATACTTGGATCTGGTCCGCCTTTATCAATGGTTGCTGTCTGGCACTGGGAGGGTC
The DNA here is from genome assembly GCF_048569485.1 of Anomaloglossus baeobatrachus. Classification (NCBI taxonomy): domain Eukaryota; kingdom Metazoa; phylum Chordata; class Amphibia; order Anura; family Aromobatidae; genus Anomaloglossus; species Anomaloglossus baeobatrachus. The sequence continues at coordinate 484,004,701 of NC_134354.1, read as the reverse complement.
AGTTCTGATATAGTCCTGGTATGTGTAGAGCTTGCTCCACATGCTGAGACCTGGGCTGGCCTCTATCCACAATTGCCTCTTTTGCAACATAGAAGCGGTTATATATACAGGTTACAGGTATGTGTGCTCCATTATGGTTCTGCTTTTAACTTTATCTAGGAGGCCGCATGGCACATGAAATACAGAATATAGAGTAGGACCCCCCTATTGAGATTTGCCGTGACGTTGGCAGGGGTGGCTCAAAGAATTGATCAATTATTTGCTAAAAATCTCCTTTATATTACAGTACAGTTGGAATAAATCTGTGAATTTGCACTTTTTATATGATGCATGCCATTTTCAGATCGTGCTGGCTCCCCTCTCTCTCTGTTTGGTTGTAGTTATGCTACAAATGTCTGGTGGCTGGTCACGACCATGCTATGCACGCCTGATCTTGGTTTGCAATATATTCCTCCTGTTGGTAGCTGTACACATTCAGTTGTCTCACCCTTTCCACAGGCATTGCTAATTAAGCACCATACTTGGATCTGGTCCGCCTTTATCAATGGTTGCTCTCTGGCACTGGGAGGGTCAGTTCTGATATTGTCCTGGTATGTGTAGAGCTTGCTCCACATGCTGGGACCTGGGCTGGCCTCTATCCACAATTGCCTCTTTTGCAACATACAAGCGGTTATATATACAGGTTACAGGTATGTGTGCTCCATTATGGTTCTGCTTTTAACTTTATCTAGGAGGCCGCATGGCACATGAAATACAGAATATAGAGTAGGACCCCCCTATTGAGATTTGCCGTGACGTTGGCAGGGGTGGCTCAAAGAATTGATCAATTATTTGCTAAAAATCTCATTTATATTACAGTACAGTTGGAATAAATCTGTGAATTTGCACTTTTTATATGATGCATGCCATTTTCAGATCGTGCTGGCTCCCCTCTCCCCCTTAGAAAGGAGGCAGTTCGCCGCTCACAGCGACGTCACTATGCAAGTAAGTAGTGTGACGGGTCCACGCGATATTGTGCGCCATGGGCAGCAATATGCCCACGTCGCACAACCGATGGGGGCGGGTACGCATGCTAGCGATATCGGTAACGATATCGCAGCGTGTAAAGCGGCCTTAAGAAAACCTTGGTGAGTCTGTAATGTGGCATGGGCGGTATTTGTGGATTATGTGCTGTTCTCTCGCTCCCCGACACGCTACAGGAAAGATGTGGTGATCCTGGCTGGGTGTGAGGACATATGTCATGAGAGAGATTCACCCATAACATGTCTGATCAGCAGACATGTGCAGCCTACACCCGCGCCTGTTAAACCCTTATGACCCATTGAAGTGCATATCGAAACAGCCGTCATCCTGTTTGTTCCCTGCTTCTCTCCCACAATGAATGTAATGCCGCCATAAAATTTTCCTATGGGATGATGGGTGCCAGTATATTTTTTTCTGCTTGCATATTGGGTATTAGAAATTATTTTTGATTACTGCACTAAATAATTATTTAGATTTAGCTGAAAATTGTTTGGCTTTTGAACCACCCCTTTAATGTCCACTCTGCAACAACATTTTCATTTTAATGTAAATAAAAATTTCTGTGTTAGTTAATTTTATAAAGTATCTTTATAGGGGTGAGAAATGTGTTATTTTTTTTTTAACAATTAACATTTTATTGATTTTCAGGAAGCAAATCCGAACATTGACATACATAAATGGGAAAGTAGTATCGTGGTACCTTTTAATACATCAATCAATAGTCACTTAATAACAAACTCCTACAACTCCAGTGACCACACATATAGTACATTTGACTCTAACCTGACACAACAGAATCACACTTTTTTTTCTGTTTTCCAAAAACACAAGAGGAAAGAATCACTTGAAAGAGAACAAAGGAAGGAAGGAGGGAATGAAGGAGAAAGAGAGAGAGAGAGAGAGATACAGAGAGAGATGCCACGGGGAAACCTACCCACCAGGTCTAAGACTAAGGGGCACTTTGCACACTACGACATCGCAGGTGCGATGTCGGTGGGGTCAAATTGAAAGTGACGCACATCCGGCGTCGCAGGCGATATCGTAGTGTGTAAAGCCTTCTTGATACGATTAACGAGCGCAAAATCGTCGTAATCATATCATCGGTGTAGCGTCGGTCATTTCCATAATTTGGAAAGGACCGATGTTACGATGTTGTTCCTTGTTCCAGCAGCATCACACATCGCTGTGTGTGAAGCCGCAGGAGCGAGGAACATCTCCTGCCTGCGTCCTGCGGCTCACGCCAGCTAGGAGGAAGGACGGATGTGGGCGGGATGTTTACGTCCCGCTCATCTCCGCCCCTCCGCTTCTATTGGCCGCCTGCCGTGTAACGTCACACGACCCGCCCCCTTAATAAGGAGGCGGGTCGCCGGCCAGAGCGACGTCGCAGGGCAGGTGAGTGCATGTGAAGCTGACGTAGCGATAATGTTCGCTACAGCAGCTATCACCATGATATTGCAGCTGCGACGGGAGCGGGGACTATTGCGCTCGGCATCGCAAGCATCGGCTTGCGATGTCGTAGTGTGCAAAGTGCCCCTTAAAACTATGAGAAATGTGTTAGTTTATAAGAAAATAAATAATAATAATAATAATAATAATGTCTTGTGCATAACTGTATGCAATTTTTGTGAAAAATAAATTCAGTCTTCAATATAGTGATTTGATACATGACTTTAGATGATGACTAAAAGTGTCACCAATATAACCAAAAATATTATTCAGCTCTTTAAAAGGAACATGTCAGCTGATTCATGTTGCCCAATCCACGGGCAGCATAAATCAAAACCTGGCTAGACTCTCTAGTATTTCAGAGAAAATATAGTTAGAAGATCTGGCTGGGGACTTAGTAGGAGATGAGATAATCGAGCAAGCCAGTTTCATGTGATTGACAGGTCTCTCCCATATCGAAAGACATGTCACTAACATAGAGTGGTGCTGATAAATCCCGGCTGGGAACCATAGCCGGAGACTAGAATGGGAAAAGTCAACTGGGGAGGCACCAGACTAGTCTCTGACTATGGTTTCCATCTGGATCTTCTAACTATAAATTATCTGAAATGCCTCAGCGTTTTAGAGAAATTATACCTTGGGAGAATCATGCAGCCAGGCTCTGGTTAATGTTGCATGTGTTTTGTGTTGCATGCATCAGATGTCAGGTTCCATTTAAATCTTTCTATTTGGGTGCCAAAGGTACCAAGTGATTTTTTTTTAAGCCTGAGACCATGCTGCTACAACTGCCTCGGGAATGGTGGAGCTTACTGTACAATCTACTATTATTGACCCCGATTCATCATTGCCGTTGCATCTGTGTTTTGTCCCTTTTCTTTGTTTGTGCCCAATTAATTAATATATCTGCACCTTTTTTGAAGTCTATTTCATATGGTCTCGCCTATTTGTTTTGTTTTCCGCTTTGTTTTCACCTGATTCTTCAATTGTAACTTTTTAAAATTCACAAATTTAGGCGCAATTTCACTCCATCACCCCCTGCTAGAATTTCGAGTAAGCCAATATTTTATGCACTTCACTTTATACAACTTTTGGCACCAAATTGAGACTTTTGGGGCCAAGGTTGCATCCATCCATCTATATTCTATCTATCTATCTATCATGCATCTATTATATATCCATCCCTCTATCTATTATCTATCTATCTATCTATCTATCATGTATCTATTATCCATCTATCTATCTATCTATCCATGTATCTATCTATCTATCCATCTAGTCATCCATGTATCCATCCATGTATCTATCTATCTATCTATCTAGTATCTATTATATATATATATATATATATATCCCTCTGTCTATTATTTATCTATCTATCTATCTATCTAGCTATCATGTATCTATCTATTATCTATCAATCTGTCTGTCTGTCTGTCTGTCTGTCTGTCTCTGTCTGTCTGTCTCTGTCTGTCTGTCTCTGTCTGTCTCTGTCTGTCTCTGTCTGTCTCTGTCTGTCTGTTTGTCTCTGTCTGTCTGTCTGTCTATCCTTGTATCCATCCATCCATGTATCCATCCATCCATGTATCCATCCATCCATTTTTGTAACTGAATAATCTGCTTCTGGTTTCTCTACTGCAATACAGAGGTCAAGATTACCAAATCTTCCTATGGCTTTCAGTAGAGGTAGTAGCTCATTAGTAAAGCTGCTGCCTATGAACAATAAGTTCATTAGTTTGAGTCCCGGCCGTACCGGAAACCCAGAGCAGATGAGAAATTAATTTATTCACTGCACTGAGGGGAGGAGGCGGGACCAAATCAGGACCAAAACTGCAGGAGAGACCTCTCAAATCGAGACAGTCTCGCAGAATCCGGGATGGTTGGGAGGTATGATCTTTAGCCACCATGGATTTTACTCTTAGGTCATGTGTGAGTGACCTAGCAGGAAAGCTAATTATAGGAAATCCTTTTAGGATCATTATTTGTTTAATTTATTGTTTTTCTCTGTTTTTGTTATGTTTTAGTATAATACTGCTGTTTTCTGTGATGTTAGTCAATGGTAACGTCTACTGTGTGAAGAAATCAATTGAAACGCTGTTGGTATAGGGCCAATAATTAGATTTTTTGCCCCTTGCACATTAGCACTGGTTAAACTAGAGGATCCAATTAGATACAAGTAAAATATATCTTTGTACCGTGTTAGCCAGTAGAGATAAAAAAATTGTTTAAAAGAACAGAGAGTCCTCAGTGGTTGATACCTTTTAATGGCTAACTGAAAAGATGGTAATAATTGCAAGCTTTCGAGACTACTCAGGTCTCTTCATCAGGCATGGTATAACACAAAATCTGAAGAGTCACATATATGTCGCTGTCCAGTTGTGCGCGTTTCTTCAGAAGTGTCTTTAGTTCCATAAAGATATATAAAATATGTGACTCTTCAGATTTTGTGTTATACCATGCCTGATGAAGAGACCTGAGTAGTCTCGAAAGCTTGCAATTATTACCATCTTTTCAGTTAGCCATTAAAAGGTATCAACCACTGAGGACTCTCTGTTCTTTTAAACAATTTTTTTAGGATCCAATTATAAAGGGATATAATCCAGTATGAATTAAGTCTTCAGATGAATATTTTTCAAATAAGTTGACTGTATGCTTTGCTATATAATTTGTCTCATATCCTGACAGAAAATATAAGAACATAATCATAGCATTCTTGGTTTAATCCCCTTAGCAGTAACTTAGCCTTAGATATGCAGTGAGTTCCTGTTTACATAAAAATGATTAATAGGAAGGGTCTCACACTAGAAAAACCCACCCGCAGCTCTATGCATGAGGTGTGTATGTGTAAATACAATGTGCTAGTAAAACTCGTAATGGTAATGGATAAAGGAAGTGTGGGAACCCACGATTAGTGCCCTGGAGTGTCCTCCTCCTTATCTGAAGGAGGCATGCACACCCCGACACTTTTATCCCATTCCAGACTGAAAGGAGGAAAAAAAAAAGACAAGAAGCTTTACACAAAGCCTCATCTTTAACTCTGGAATGCATCTCGACTGTTTGAAGCCATGACTTAGACCTGACACCTTATTATACACTGTCGAGACTCGTCTGTCATTAACCGCAGACTCTACGCCTTAGGCGTCTGTATATAACGACCTTCATCGGCTAAAGTTTTTCCTTGGCGATATTCATGTTGCTGCTTTCTCGTATTATCCTATACAGTGGTGGACACAGATGGATGGAAAAAGGGCTCTGTGAAAGAACAGTATATGGGCCCCATTTTATGTCAGTAACAGAAGCTGCACGCAGATTTCAATGTGGCAGTGGCCCCTTTACCACTTGGGCCCATGTGTAGCTGCTCAGGCTACAGCCATGATATGTCCGCCTCTGATCTTAAGTCCAGGGGAAGACATACATGCAGCCTCAAAGGGGCCTAAGAAGTATGGGGATCCATTTCCACCTCCAAAAGCAGAAAGCAGCTTCTATCACAACCACATCACTGGACTTTAAAGGGCCCAAATACTGTTCTTACATAAGGTTTCCTCTTCTGTCTTTGTCTACCCCAGGCCTATACAGCATTTTAGAGTTTAAAAAAAAACAGTTGAAAATCATTCAAGCTCTAAAGATCTTTTCTTTTCTCTGTCCTCGTAGATGGGATATTGTAAAATTTTAATCTGACAATATAGGTAACTGTACAGTAAAGAGGTGGCTGTAATGGCGCAATAATGCTCATTAAATTGATACTTTTAGCGAAGTACACTTTGCTGTTCTTCTTTAATCACCATAAGAAGTTTATTGCTAATTAGGGATTTGCCATATATTCCATAATGCCCTCCTCTTTATCCCCATTAATACGTTTGCCAGAGATAAAGAGGGCAATTGTGACTTGCATTTGGTAGTACTGCTGCCCGGATAGCAAATTGAACTAATAAAACAGATGTGCAAAAACAGGCATGCACATATGAAAGTTTACTTTTTTGTCCACTTTTTCAACAAAAGTCAACCCTCTTCCCATAAGTGATGCCATCAGAATTGCCAGATGCATACATGACCAAAAAGCTATCACTTGCAACAGGTCACATTATTGGGGTGAAATGGAAAAATGTAATATTTGACTAGTAAAACAGACAACACATGTGACGTGGTGTTAGATTTTGGCACACAGTGTTGGGACTGTGCATTGGGTCTTATCCTCCTTCTCTGTGATTCCCTGGCCTATCCAGATGACATTTATGTTTGTAAAGGAGATTTCAAACAAAGGAGGCAGGTCACTGAAAAAGCAGTGATCTTTTATTCAAAGACCGGAGGCAGACAGACGGGCAAGAAATTACAGATAGGAAGGAGAAGACCCAATGCACAGTCCCGCCATGGTGTACCGAAATCTAATATCATGATTAAGGGTGCTATGAGTACCTGAAACCCATATATGCATGCAAACGTTTTCATTGTCAACAGTTTTTGTAATGCACACTAAATAAAGAAGATTGCTTTTCCGTGGAGCTGGACATTCCCTTCTTATCTCTGATTGTGGCGTCAAGTCGGACATACAGTCCCGTCTCTGGGCTGCTTCTCTGATTTGAATCGGTGAGGTGGACCTTTCTTATCTAAAGTCTAACACCACACAAAGTCTGCATCCAGAAAACTATTTTTGTTATATCCAAAAAAGCAGCAGGAAGATGTTACCTGTAACTGCCTGATGACAACTGACCAAATTAAAAAAACATGAAATGTCTGTCATTGCACTGTTATTAAATGGGCTATTGGTTACTATTGGATTGTAAGAGGGTGGCTGGAAGAAGATTCTTATATTCAGTGCTCCATAACATTTGCACATCAACATCGCCATCTGCTCGTGTACCTGGATCGCTAGGAACTGAACTGTAAGAAGTGTGTTTCCTCGAGAGAATAGTTAGAAGGGGACGCTGGGTTAGGAGACAACTGTGACACATTTACAAAATATAAAAGGCTGGGCCATCAGCAAAGAAGCGGACTTGGCGCCAAGATTACCAGGGGACCAGATGTTTCGCAGCAGAAGAGGCCTGTGTCATCTGCAGTGGAATCATCTGGAAGTGTACTGAGCCCAAAGACCGAATACCATTGCCACAGGAACCCGACGACCAAATACTATAGCTGGAGGAACCCGGGCGGGAATATGTAGGTCGGGTTTTCCTATCTATTCCTGGCCCTGTCTGCCTGCCTGGTCTTCCTCCCCCTGTCGCCGTCATAGTCCAATTAAAGAAGACAGAGTCTTCACAAAGATGCCGTTGGAGATAGCGCTATGCACAGGTGCTGACTCCAACACCATCTTAGTGAAGAGGTTGATGCAATACTGATAAATGCTAAGGAGCATGCGCCGGAAGTAAAGTCTATGATGGCAACCGGGGGAATAGATAGCAAAACCCGAACTCCATGCCTAGATTCAGCATCTTAGCACCAGTATAGAACTGGCTTTATTTTAGACATGAAAATACGGCTGGTTGGTTCTCTTTAAAAGTATTTGTCTTGTTCCACCACTGATATTATTAGCAGAATACAGGTTATCATGAGATCTGTAGTTCACCTACAAAACCTGAACAATGATAGGGCTCCCTTACTAAATGACACACAACCTACAAGAAACAGAAGGCTAGAATTTGCCTAGTTATAGAAAATGTATACATTTTATTAACATATAAATGTACAAGATTAAGTGTACAGTTTTTATGAGAAAGAGGTGAGAAAATTGTTTCTTGGACCATTAAGTAGAAAAACACAGAAATCATAGACCTGAACAGCTGATTATAGAGAGGAGGAGGGGGAATTGTTTTATGTGTTTTTCTTTGTAATGAGCTGGGAAAACAAAGTTTCCTACTTGCTTCTCTCAAATTTGTTATATTTAATTTTTATTATTTTTTTTGATTTTGTAAGAAAACATAGATTTTTAAGCAAATTGGCTAATGTATCATTTTGGTTCTTGTAGCTAGTGTTTCATGCAGTGTATTGAAGAATGTATTCTGTAAATTGTATTCTCACAAGGCCTCTAGTAAAACATAACAACCCTAAACATAATATCATGCATAGAATATAGGTTGCTTTAAATATTACATGCATTCTTCTGCAAGGAAAAGGAATAAGATCAGTAGCATTGGATTGGAGCCTCATATTAGAAATAGAGATGAGCGGGCTCATGTAAATTCAGTTCGGCTGGGTCAGCCAGACTTTAGATAAAGTTCAGTTCGGGACCCGGACTTGACCTGCACCCCAATGGAAGTCAATGATTGAGTACTTTGGGTCTCTGCCCACATACAGTTAGCCATAAACAGAGCATTTCTGGAGAGGATGGCGAGGCTTTTTGTGGACACACTACATCCAAAAACTTTTGTTTTTACTCCCAGTGAAAACAATTCAGAGACTACAAGCAGCTCACACTTGGCCGAGCACCTAGCGTACCCGAGCATCGGGATGCTCGCTCGAGTGGTCAGCATACGTAAAGCACCCAAAGTCAAACACTGATTTTTCTTTTAAATGTCCGCGACGGGTATGAACTTTACTGTTTGAGTTCGCTCATCTCTAATTAGGAATTCAAAAATGCCACTTTTCAGATCCAATTTGCACATCCATGTAAATGTGCACCTGGTTAATTTATTTCTAAAGAACCCAGACTCACCTAACACGAATGAAAAGAAACTTTTGTATGTTTTTATTTGGGATACCATCATCTGTGAAAACATAAACTTCCTCCAATATCTATGAGCAAATGTATGTTCCACTCACTTACTTTATCAAACAGCTTTATATGTAAGATGCCAAGCTGAAAAGGAAACCAGGTTCCGAGTGAACAAAGGAGCAACAGTGTATTATCTGAAAGCTTTACTTGTTTGGATTTCCAGATGAAATACCTTCAATGCATAACATGCAGGTAAGTTATCTTCGTTTTAACCAGTTATGTGTGGATTTTGTTTATTCGATGATGTTTGATGTATTTCTGAATAGTTCAACCATAAATCAATATAAGATATTAGATAGATGACAACTGATCTGATTATTTTCTATATCAATTGGCTCTGCTATATTGATATTCTATAGACTTTATATGAACTCGTCCTCAGCTTTCTACGTGGAACCACACAACTCTTAGGTGAGAGACTGTTCTTTGTCAAGTTAGTCATCTTTGGGGGTCTCAACATTTGTTCCCCCAATTCCTCTAAAAACAATTTCTTTACAAATATATCCCTATCTTATCTGGCTTTATTATTTAAGCTGCTCCTAAATATATGAACAAGTCATATTTTATCCTCAACTTTAAATTATTTTGTATTATTTTGACGTGTCATACATTTCATATTGTATCACAAAGTATATGAATATATGTCATTATAACTATTGCATGTAAATAAGGTTATCCAAGGTAATTACAAAGGATTAAGTAAAAGAAAGTATATTTAATATTTCTTAATATACACAGTATGTACGACATACAGAGCTGCAGGGACTCTATGCAAAGTGACGTATGTCTAAAACATTCTCCCCACTAGATTACCCACTTAATATGACATTTAAATGGGTTGTCTACTACATCAATTTAGGACCCGAATTAAAAGAAATAGTATATACTCACCTGCAGTGGCACAGTGCCAGAGATCTCTATGCTGCTGTTCCAGGTAGTGATGTGACATTGTTGTGTCACATGTTGGCTGCAGCCAGTCAATATTTTGCCATGGTGGACATCTGCTATGATGTGGAGGCTGCAGATGATCAATTGGCACATCTAAAGAGATCGCATGTCATGCTATGTCATGCTATGTCATCATGTAGGAACAGCGGCGCCTATATTGCTGGATTGACGCCATCCTGGGAGGTGAATGTCCACTATTTTATTGTAATTCAGGTTCTAAATTGACTTAGGGTTTCTTAGTAGTGGACAATCCTTATAATGACACATACATTGGAAGTCTACAGAGGTAATTAGTATTGATGGGGGAGCGAGCTTGGCACTGCTTGTCACTTGATCGAGCATTGGGGTGCTTTTGTATGCTTGGTGCTTGGCCAAGTATTGCGGATTCTCATGAAACATTGAACCTGATGCACCGGCTCCCTTCAGTGAATGATTCGAGCCGCCACACTAGTGAGAGTCACATGCAGTCCCTGAATTACTCTCGATGGGTGGTACAAACAATGTTTTTGGATGTAGTGCCTCCCCAGAAAACAACCCCGCCCTCCCTTCCTCAAAAATTCTTTGTTTATGGCTAACTGTATGTGGGCGGAGAGCTGAGCAACCCAATCATTGACTTCCATTATACGCGTTACTCGAGTCGAGCCTGTCCGAGCGTCTAACCTGCTCAACTCGAGTAAAGAGCACTCAAGCATCATAGTGTTCACTGATCATTACGAGTTCCAATCATCGTAGTGTTCAGTCATCATTAAAAGTTCCGAGCACTGTAGTGCTAGTCTATCACTAGTAGTTAGGTTTCATATTCCTCTTTGGGGGTGCTTTTACAACTCTGTACAAAAAGAGCCATCATTTGACAGTTTGCATTTGGCTGTATAGTGATAACGCACAGTACATTTAAGTGCATTTAATTGAATTTAATCTGTTTACCCAATGGAGAAATGTCTCTCACTTTAATTGAGGGGATTACAGAGTTCCAATATCAGTTTAACTCTCGGATAATTCAAAGCTTCTTCTCAATTTACTATAATGTTCCTGTATACGTCAACTTAATCTTAATTATAAAAGTCAGTGGTGCCAGTTATGTCTTGTTGTGCAACCAGAAGACCCGAAATCTCACTCATTTAGCTTTTCGGGCAGTGACAGCTAAATAATCTGCATTGTTGGTAGGATCTCCACTGTCAGGTCTATGGAAGCACTAAAATAACTGTTGTGCAACAGAAGACGACTAGGGGAATTCTAAACATGCTGACAACTGATATGACTGCAGAGCAACAATTAAGTAAGGTTTAGGGATTTGGGTCAACAGTTCATTAAACTTTACATAGCAACATCCGTTTTAAGCAAAATGCCTTAAAATAAGAACCTGTCAGAAAACACATACCAAACTTGTTAACATAGATTACTTGCTGATCTGATTAAACAGCTATGCTAATATCCGGAAATATTTACAGTAGCTCTGTAGATATTGGCGCCCTGGCTATGGATCGCGTTATGCATAATATGGCAATTACAGCAATTACTTATCCATCTGCTGCTTTGCTTGCTTGTGTGGTTTGATGAGTGGCAGATGAACACTATAGGAGCTTTGGGAAGCACCGGAGTCATGAACCCCTCCCTTTATTAGTTCTGTCTATGCTTTGTCTTAGACTGAACACATTCTCCATTTCTCCTTTTAATATCCAAGTAGAGCAGACTAGATTAAGTTTTAGACACAATTTAATGCTCAAAGTCATGAGTTGCACACTGAATCCCGCCGCCGGCCTTCATCAGTGCTATGGACCTAAATGGTGGACATTAAAGGTTATATCCACATCTGCTCCATATGATATTAGCACCAATTGGGCAATAAAAGGAAAACAACATTACATTTCTTGTCTTATTGTCTCCACCTGTTCTGTGAATGTCTTTAAAAAAATAAAAAAAGGGGGGGAGGTTAAACTGCCAACTGTTCGGTGCATATTTCTGTCTTTAAATTGATTGTTATTTTTAAGTCTAAATAGTCATTGGTTCCAAACTAAATAAATTCCCATTTATTACTTTTCTAAAACCATTGACATCATATACCTCTAAAGAAACAGGAAAAAAAAAGATTGTTTTCCCAAGACAAGAATTATATTATTTTACACCTGGTTCAATGAAAAAATAATTATTTTCACTTTAACAATGATATTGTATATTTTAAATATCTTGTATTAAGTACTATCACCATAACTGCTTATGTAATAGTGTCACACAAAAACAAAAAAACCCATAAAATTAACTGTTTATTAATATACATTTAAAAATGCCTTCAAAAAAGGATAATTATCAAATTCTGACATTACAAAACAAGGAATGGCCTTATATATAAGTACCTAATGACCAAAAAAGGGGCCATTTATATAGATATCTGATCCTGTATATCCAAATATCCTTTCCCCAAACTAGTAACTAGAATACAGAGGAGGGATAGACAGAGGTCAGTCTTAGGGTAAGGTCTTGGTGAGACACACAAAACGTTTAGGATCATTGGGTGATACTGTTATGAGAATATCTCAGAGATCCAATGGTTCTAGAGAGTAGATAGTACACATAGCGAGAATCCCTCTGTGTCCTAAAATCAGTCTGTGTCATTAATATCTTATCTACCAACATAGAGGAATGAAAAACATAAAAACAAAAAAATAGGCATTCACCATCTTTGAATGAATCCCAAAGCAACGGGGGGATTGCCAATCCCCTTTGAAGATGTGATTCTCACTATGTGTATTATCTACTCTCTAGGACCACTGAGCTATTCTCATAAGAGTATCACCCAATGATCCTAAACTTTTTTGTGAGACTCACCAGGACCTTACCCTAAGACTGACCGCTGTCTATCCTTCCTCTGTATTCTAGTCACTAGATTTTAGAAAAGATATTGGAATATATAGGGTCAGATATCTGTAAAAATGGTCCCCTTGTTTGCTTTGTTTTAAGACTCATTAGGTACTTATATAAAAGGCCGTTCCTTGTGTAATGTCAGAATTTGGTAATGAACCTTTTTGAGGGCATTTTTTAATGTATGTGAATAAAGAGTTAATTTTATTTTTTTTTGTTTCTCTGTGATTTTCTACCTAAGCCAATCAAACTCAATATTCATATATGGGGAACTGCATATGTGACGCCTTGGCCTATCAGGTCGTCACAGGGTATTGTGCAATCTGCCCTTCTGCACAGTATCCACCCTCCTTGGTTACGGATCCTGGTCCTTTGGTGTTGCTAACAGCTTAGCCAATCAAAATCCTAGGAACACTTCCCACTTTAACCTACCAGACACACCATTGGGGGGCCTGAAGGGAATAGGGCTGCCCACATGGGGGGTTGGTGAGGGGAAAGTGAGGAAAGTGACAGTTGAGCTTGGGGAGTTGAGCAGTGGAGAGTGAAAGGAGAAGAGGTGAAGTGACTCTCTGAGAGGGAGAGGTCACAGAGGAGAGCTTCTGTGTACTAGGTGGCAGACGTTGGTCTGGGCCTGGTAGGAGCTGGAACCCGGTCGCAGGGGACAGTGTCAAGGGGCACAGACTGCCGAGGAGGGTAGCCAGCGGCCTTGAGCTATCACCGGGCAGGGGCCAGGGCAGGGCACGACGGGGTACGTGGACCCCAGGCCGGAAAGTAGCTTCACGCGTTCCGGTAATTTACCCAACGGGGGTGAAGACTTCAAGTGTCATCCCCAACCCGCTCCAAAATCGGGGTACTAGCGCACCGATGGGATAGGACTTTCCTACTACAGTCCAAAGAAATCTTATGCGTGAACCCTGAGAGCAAGCTCACTCCGTTAGCTATACGGGTGAGCGGGACTCAAAGAGTTTCATACCCACGGGTCCAACAGAGACGAAGGTGCCAAGGACAGGGCCACAGGCTATCAGCAACACCAAGGGCACGGATCCAAGCGTGTTCCCCGCAAGCTGCAGTGGTGCTCAGAATTCTGGTTTACAAGCTGTCAGTGTAGTTATTCCAGGACTGAGTGAGTACATTGAAAATCCCTGTTCCTATCTCCCACGGCACCCAAAATCCATCCCAACCATTAACGGGCCACGGGACACAAACCCCCTACCCACGGAGGGGTTAAACATCAGGCTGCCACACCATCGTCACCGGGCTCCCCAACGACAGCGGTGGTCCCTCACAATACCACGCACCATGGGTGGCGTCACGAACTTTCCAAAAAAACCCTGTACATATCACCCCCCTTCCTTTTAATCGAGTGGCCGCGCGACCAACGGGTCCGGAGACCCCCTTGAGCCACCGCGGATCCGGATCTGAGCAGCAGCAGCCCGGCTGCTCGCACGGGCGTGGTACACATATGTAATAGTATCAGCCCTAGTGGATATTTAATTTTGTAAGCTATAATTCATATTGGCGTCACACGAAAAGGCACAGCTAATTAATGCTGCCATTTTTCGAATATGTTAGTACATATTTTTGTTAAACAGTGATGACCCTAAGAAATGTAAATGATGGTCTGCAAAAAGTTTAAACCAAGTAAAAGTGGCCATACACATTAGGCAGAGGTTGGCTGATGACTGAAAAAATGGTGAAAAACGAATGTCCCATAAATGTTAGAATAACGTTGCACTGATTTCTGTGGATTGGCAGAGCATTTAATGATTTTGTGGACCTTGGATTCTTGACAATGCCTGATCCCTTTGTTCTGTAGTGATATCAGCCGCAGTCAGAAGTGTTTGTAACATTCTCCCTTCTCTTCATTTAAAGCATATGAAGAATTGACGTTCTTGTGTATAGAGGAGTTGGAAAAGCTAAGTGTTGACTGCAGGAGTGTTCTAAGGTGTGGGCACCTTTCCAGTTCTTTAAAGGGAATCTGTCAAAATGAACCAACCCCACTCCCTACAAACTGTTTATTTGGTCATGCTGCTCCCTGAAAGATAATATCATCCATTGTCATTCTTACACAATCTGTTACTACTTGACTGGAAATTACTGTTTTAAATCATATGCAAATGAAGCCTATGTGCTCTGGGTGTGATCAAAGCACTTCCTGAACCTTTGTCTCCACTTCCTTGACTTTATTTCCCACCCAGTTCCAACTTCCTCTACCTGACTTACAGCTCAACTGCTGAGTAGTCAAATGAGTGAGTTGTTAGTCAAGTCTAAAAAGTGCGACTGAGCAGGGAATAGAGACAGGGAGACAGAGGCTTAGGAAGTGCTTTACTATGCCCAGTGCACTTAAGCCGCATATGCATGTGAATTTTAACAGTGATTTCTCAGTCAGGGAGCAACAAATTTCATCAGTAAAGGCGTGTATGACATTATCTTTCAAAGAGCAAGTGACCAAATGAACAGCTTGGGTGTGGATGGTTCTGACAGATTCCCTTTAAAATGGATATATATGTTCAACAACACCAGGTAACAGCCAATATATTGCTGATAGAAAGTAGAAAACATATTTCCAAGACATTGGTCTGACGTCCACGATAGTATTCCATGCCAGCTGGACAAAAGCATGTGAACTCTCTCGGTTTGCACTTGAATGCTGAGAGCCTGGAGGCTATTTTGATTTCTAGGCTCTTGATGTGATGATCTTCCAACATGATCCAAGTCATGATATTACGGGAGGCTCAGTGACTAGGGCTAGACCTTCTCATGATGTTATGGGGCCTAGTAATCAAAAGAGGCATACAGGATGCGGCATTCAAGTGCCGACTCAGAAAGGTCATTCACATTGATTTAGTTTTGCAGCCAAAGACTAATGACGTGGATGTCGAACAAGGGTCATGGAAAACTTCTTGCTCAACTATAATTTCTGGAAGTCTCATGCCTTATAGAAAAATAAAACAAAAAAAGGAAATAAACAAAAAAGTTAATGGGTGCATGGGATTTAGTGAATTGACCTAGTGGGTTTACAATGGACAAGATAAGCCTGTGTACAAGAGTTCAAGGACTTGTGTCCTGTTTACATACTCCAATTAAAATTCTCTTATGCAATCAATCAAATTTAGGCTATGTGCGCACTAGAACTGTGAAGTTTCTCAAGAAAATTTCTTGAGAAACTTCTTGGAGTGAAAGATTTCCGGACCTCCGGAAAAAATCCGCGGCAAATCCGCATGCAGATTTGCCGCGGATTAGCCGCGGAATAGCCGCGAAATTGCCGCGATTTACCCGCGGGTGGTTCCCTGCGGATTTTTGCAGGCTGTACTGCCGAAATCCGCAGGGTACCTGCGGAAATAATGGACATGTTCATTTTCTCAAGAAATTTTCTCGAGAAATTCTTCTCAAGGAAATTTCTTGAGAAAAATCCGCACAAGTGCGCACAGCTTTTTTTTTTCCATAGAAATTGCTGGGAAATGTCTGCACAAAGATTGCAGACATTTCTCAAGAAATTTCCGCGGCAAATCCGCGGGTAAATCCGCGGGTAAAAAGCTCTAGTGCACACAGAGCCTTAGAAGGCTTATGTATAGCCAACTGTCATCTATCTACTTCCTGAAAATATGAAATAATAAAAAAATGTATTAGGAGCAACCTTGTCATTTATCATCAAATATGAGGTCTTCTAACCACTTGGCTCTTCAGCACCAGTTCCAAGCCATTGTAGGTTGTGTTCAACTTCCCAAAACAGACACATTTTGAGCCATACTATTATAAGACTATAAAAGATAACAGTGTTACCTGTCAGTGATGTAGTGTTGCCTCTGGGACCTGCTTGTAGCAATTGTCATTTAAGGCACCCATACATAGCAGACTAGCGTTGGCGGAATTGAACAATCTAATGTGTATGGATGCCTCCAACTCTTCCCTGACAGATGATGTAGAGTGAGATAAGGATATGGAATGTCTGATTTTGGAATGTTAATACTTTGGTTGTCATAGAGATAAGCTGCTGACAGAGCATTCTGGCAGTGGCTCTCCCATAGAGAACACAGTAGTGGCTTAGCTTACCTGAGCGCTCGTGTATGGGGTGTCAGCTGAGATATCGGCTAGAGGAGTGATCGGCTAAACCATTGTTCGGTCGATAGCTATTAATTTTGTATGGGTAGCTTAAGGCATAATTGTATTTGAAGCTGACAAAAGTTAAAAAGTCTCTTGTAAAGCCCTAAGCCACTAGTTGGAGAATACTGTTCTAAAGGCAGCAATTTGGAAAAACAATGATGTTTTCATGCCCATCCATAGACTATGCCATTAGCATTTTCCAGTGCAAATGACCATCTGAGTGACCATCACCACCGACTATTCACAGATCCATTCAAGTAAATTGGGCACTGCTATGGGGTAAATTACATGGTTACTCAAAGCTACACCAGTGTTCTATTTTCTATTTCATGTGTAAGATCACAGAGAGTCTGAGTGGCGGAAAGAATTCAACTTTTTTATATTTTTTCTCTATATAAGGCTGGAGAGACACTTGCGCGTGACTCATGTGAGGATCACATCGCACTGCCCGGAGAGGCTGGCGGCTCTGCTGTCAGGTTCATGTATTTCTCTGCAGCGGACACACTTCTGTCTGGAGAGCGACAGCCAGTCTGGGAAATGCAATCCTCTCGCGAGCCACACTCAAGTGTCACTCCAGCTTAACACTCATATCTTCTGTCTTTTGCTTACAAATCAAACTGTGATGTATAAATCCAAAACTGAACATGAACAGTTTTTTTTACTAAGAATATGTCACTTTTTATCTACTAGATCAGAACATAATTATTTTTTTCCAGGAGAAAACCATTCACAAGTTTGATTTAGCTATTTTTACAATTTTTTTTTTCTTTTTTAAACCTATCATTGAAACTATACTAAACTATACTAGTGTACAATATTGTTCTCATTGCCTGCAGGTAATGTTCCAAATGTTGTCTAGATGTTTGGCTGGTTCATCAAAAGGAATGCTAAATTAGATACAAAATTTGTAAGCCATAAAACATATAGCATGCAACGATTCCCTATGTAATGTTTGAATAAAATAAACACATAGAAATAAGTTAATAAAGCCAACCAGTCTGATCCTATATGTATGACTATGATGAATTATGAATTCCCATCTAAACAATATACTGAGATTTGTTATAAATGCCAATAAATCTATTTGGACCCGTTAAAGTTCAGGTTCTGTGGGTTTAGCCGGACTTTAGATACATTTATTTTCTGGATCTGGACTTTGACCGGAACTTCATTGGAAGTCACTGATTGGCAGTTCGGCTCTCCGCCCACATACAGCCAGCCATAAACAGATCACTTCTGGGGGAGGGAGGACAGGTTTTTGCATATATTTTTTTTTTGTACCCACTACATCCGATGAAGCTGATGTTACCCCTAGTGCAAGCTGTTCACACACTGCAAGCGGCTAGCATTGGGCTAACTACTGAGCAAACCTGAGCACATCGATGCTCGATTAAGTGGTTGCATACGTAAAGCACGCGAACTCTGAACTCGAACACTGATTTTTTTTTTTGTAAAGTCTATATTCGTTAAGAAAACCGAACTTAAAGATTCAGGTCCACTCATCTCTACCCAGGACACATAAGCCACCTGCAAGCGGTGAGTTTTTTTACCTCAATATTTTTAAGCCAGAACCAGGAGTGGAACAGTCAAAGGAAAAGTATAATAGAAACACGTCACCACATCTGTATTTATCACCCACTCCTGGTTTTGGCTACAAATCCTGGGGTAAAAACTCACCAAATACTCAACATGTGCACATGACCTTAGGCTGAAATGAGATGGCGTTTAATTATACCCCACCCAAAAGTGGGTGTCACAAA
This sequence comes from Anomaloglossus baeobatrachus, assembly GCF_048569485.1. NCBI lineage: Eukaryota > Metazoa > Chordata > Amphibia > Anura > Aromobatidae > Anomaloglossus > Anomaloglossus baeobatrachus. Next base: position 483,985,861 of record NC_134354.1, on the reverse strand, counting down.
ATATAACGGGGTGTTGCTGGGAGGTGATCAAATTCCTCCAGAAATATTGGTTACTATGCTGTATATATGGTGAGGGGCTACTGAAGCCAGTGATTGTCTGTGTGGCGCCCCTGAGGCTGCACTAGAAATATAAAAAAACTGACCCGCACATCCAACAAATGTGAACAGCTGCTAACTGAAAAAACATAGTAACTATAAATGCATACAGTTTCACACTGACAGCCAAAAATGTACAAGGGAAAATGTGGCACTGCATTACTGCAAAAGAGAGATATTTAGTTTATGTATTGGCCAATGCATGTAAGCCCGGAAACCAACAGTAAGGTATATCTCTGTAATCTGCGGATTACAGAGTTATACCTTGCCGTTGGTTTCTGGGCTTACATGCATTAGTCAATACATAAACTAAATATCTCTCTTTTGCAGTAATGCAGTGCCATATTTTCCCTTGTACATTTTTGGCTTTCAGTGTGCAACTGTATGCATTTATAGTTACTATGTTTTTTCAGTTAGCACCTGTTCACATTTGTTGGATGTGCGGGTCAGTTTTTTGATATTTCTAGTGAGTCTCTTTCTGACTGGGCACTCCACCCTAAGACCAGGCTATGTTCATAACCATTGTAGCAGGAGCCTAACTGCCCATACATGGAGGTTTGTAGTCCAAATAGTGGCATTTTGTCCAGATCTGGATGTTTTTAACCTAGATAGTGGCATTTAAGTTAGGTTCCCGGATTACAGAGATATACCTTGCCATTGGTTTCCGGGCTTACATGCATTGGCCAATACATAAACTAAATATCTGTCTTTTGCAGTAATGCAGTGCCATATTTTCCCTTGTACATTTTTGGCTTTCAGTATTCAACTGTATGCATTTATAGCCCCTGAGGCTGCAGTAACCACCGAGGTACTGCATCTCAGCCAGAGATGTGGTATCCCATTCCCGGGTAAGGAGGAGGTCACAAGTTGGTATACACGCAAACACAGATACACTCTTTATTTACCAACACTCCATCAGACCAGGGTTATGGTGGCTGGCTGGGAGGCGGGGTTTAGTTAGTGGGAGCACACTGTAGAACGTTAGTCAATCAGGAAGTAGGAGCGGAGGAGTGAAGACCTGTGGTCTGGAACTGGAGCAGCTCGGCCCAGGCACAGGAGAGAAAGGGTCCTAGAGCCCATGGGAAGTGCGACATACACCCGTAGTCTCGTTCCACAAATGGCGTACCGGAGTGGAGGGCCTTGGCCGCAGAAGGGGACAGGCCTGTCAACTAGTGGAGAACTACAAGGCTCAGCTATCAAACAGGAAGCTGAGGTTACTGCAAGTACCGATGCCACATCCGCACACATCCAGTGAAAAGGTGACCACATAGGGCCATGGGATAGAGCTTCAAGCCACCCGACAGGTTCCACGGACACCGGCTTGGTGCTCCGTGTGTGAAGGCGCAGGGCAGGTGGGAGAGGCCAGTACAGGAAGACGACTAGGGAAGGAACACAGAATGGTGTACCGGGTTGTGACTCTTAACTATCCGGGGATCGGCTGGTGCCCATCACAGCAGGACGCAGCACTCCGGGGGCGACATTTGACCGGTTATGTAAACCAGGAACTTTCAACAGTGAGTAATATCTTGAGATTTCATCCCTGTGTTGCCCAGTTATTTGCCTGCGCCTGCGGCCCTGCACCCCACCTTTACATCTCCACCATTTGTCAAGACTACTACTTCCAACAGCCCTGGGGCCCAGCTCTACCTGTGGAGACCTATACCAACTCAGATGCATCGCCACCAACCCCCCCCAGGGAACTGAATAGCAGCGGCAGCACCTGTCTCGCCACATATCACAGGTGGAGTCACAAACTATTATCCCCTGTAAATAATCCCCACCATCATCTTAAAACGACAACCGGGCCCTGTCACCGTGACATCCTCCGAGCAGAACAGAGCCGGCCTGGTAATGAGTTCCCCCAGGCCCCAGTGGGACGTGTCATCTGCAGTGGTTGTCTAGTCGTTTGGCCATGTGATTTGGGAAGCAAAGTAAACAGAAACTGTCAGGCTCCTTTCACATTGCGTTTTGCCTTACGTTCACAGGTCCCATCGGGGCATCCGTACGAACCGCCCCTCCCCCACTCTGCAAAGCGTGTTTCGGACGCATGCGCCGGCAGGGCCATTCACTGTAATTGAGCACATTACGTTAGCGTGTGCTCTGTTTTGTGCCATTTTTGCACATATATGTTTTCTGCAGGCGGACACCCGAACGTAGTCGACCTGTGAACGTAAGGCAAAACGCAATATGAAAGAAGCCTCAGCTTTCTTCAAAGCACTACTGCTGAAATAATGAGTAAAATAACAAGCGACTACGAGTATATAAATTTTATAGCACTCAGTGCTATTAGAATTTTTTTTCTTTCTAAACAACGACTTTAATATAAGAAAAAGAAAATAACAAAAAATTAAAAACAAGAAAAATTCGACAACAACATATAAACAAAAAAGTTGATTGAGTGCTATTTTGCATAAATTTAATGAACTTCTCAAACATATCACACATTTCTGAGAAAACATTACTAGAGAAACTTTAGATGCTTCTTTCAGTAGGGGTTAACTCAAAATAAGATGCCTTTATCACATGCTGTCATCTAGAGGGAAGAGTGCTAGATAATTGCAGCCTTGGACACAATACCTGCTGAATGGCCTTGTGTGTGAAAGAAAATCAAAGCTATGGAATGAAAATCCCCCTGGCAAATTTGTAGAACAACTATGGACATGCTTCATTAATGCGCACCAATCTCTACAATGGCATTCCTTATACAGTTGTTACGGTGTCAGAATGCATACAATTTTATAAGATGGCTCAGTATAACATTGTTTTAGTAATTTAAGCAATCTGTGAAAACTCAGAAATGATCATTAAGAATTTTTTTAACATGAATGTACTGAAAATAACGTGTGTTCGGGATGATCACTTCTTCAGGCTGAATTCAGACCACAATGTTTGGACTTGCTCCAGGTCTCCTGATCTTAGCACCTGACATCACAAATTCATACTTGGACGTCTGAAGGAGGTAATGGAGAATGCCCCTGGGTACATGGTTCACCTATTAACACTATTTCAGATTACAGATAAAACTGACATCAAAATGATGACAAACAGGGTGCACTATGTTTATTGAACTGATTGTATGATTATTGTACTGCATTCAGAATTCCGCAGCCTTCAGAGCTGAAATCTCCTACAAGCCCTTGCTCATCCTATATCTGTATAGTGCTTGATCTAGTGATAGTGTCATTTGCATGGTCCATATACACTGCACAGTTATCTAATTAGGAAGGACTTGCCAGAAAGTAAAAAGTGCCTAATTTCTGCTCTTATGTTATTCAAGTTGCTCTCCTAATTATTCCTTGTTTTCTTTTTTTTGGTAAATTTGTATACAGTTCCAGCCATTCTCTGCCCTTATTCAGATTGATGTCTGTTGACACATGGTGAGGTTTTAATATTAGAGAGTGTAGGTGTAGCGTCCCTGAAGACCTCAGGGTGCTACAAGGTTCTGCATCCCCACAAGGATGCAGGGCTTACCCCCTTAGGTACCCAGAACCCCAGTGCCGGTGCCAACAAAAACCCAGGTAATCCCAGTTTTCACCAACAATCCCCCATACAATGGTACCTAGCTAGGGTGGGACCATGGATGGCCACCTAGAGGTGGAACCACTCCAGTCCACTAGTTGACCAGGTGGGAGAGGCAGACTGTGGAGAGTAGTCAGGACACAGGAAGACAGAAGTCAGAACGGAGAAGGAAGTCTGCAGTGAAAGAGCAGACATAGTCTGAAGTTGACAGTGAAAGTGTCAGACAGTGAAGGTGTGACTGAGCAATGTCCTGACTCGGGTTGACGGTGACCTGGTACCCAGGAGAGGTGGTTGCCGGTGGAGTACGGTGGAGTACTCCCGGAACTACGAACCGACGGGGTACAGGACCCTAGAACAGGAAAGAGCTTTAAGCCGACCTGTTAACACCTGAACAGCAAAGGGGACCATCAAGGACCTTGCTGACCCTAATGAATCTGAAGACTCAGTATCAATGGGAAAACCGGGGACAGGACCAGAGACTCCAACCCCACAGGGTTCACGCTACCGTCAGGCGGACAGAGGTGGACAAACCACAAACCGGGGACCTCCAGTGTTCCATACCACGGGGACCCATTTACCAGAGACAGGTGCAGGGGAAGAAGGTACCAGAGAACCAGACTGGCACTGGGATGAAGGGGACCTGGAGGCGAAACCAGCCGGCCTCGGGCAGCCAGTTAACACCCGAAAAGTGAGTAAACCAGTTGCACTGAATACCTGTCTGGACTCCTTCTTCCGACGTCTACCGCACCATACACCCGCTGGGGCAATACCCTACTTGCGGAGGGACTACCATACTAGCTGCATTACCCTCAACCCCAGTAGAGACACTGCAGCGGTGGCCCCCTTTATATAGCTGCAACACCGCAAGTGGCGTCATAAATAACTTTATTCACAAATCCCCTGTAAATATCTCCATTACAAAAAGGGCCCAGGGCACGGAACCGGGTAACGGCCACCATCGTGACATCCCTAGGACGTACACTACCCGGAACCGAGTACCCAATATCCCTGGGTGCTACATAGGTACTGTCCTAATTGGGTACACCTTGTCACGGTGGGATGGCTTTATGCTTTTTTTTATCAAAAATAGTGTTTACTAAGTACCCTATGTTCATTTATATGCATTATGCTTTTATTTAGTTACATCAGGGTATATGTTCACATTATACTTCGATCTTATTTTGGGCTTTCTTTTGTTATTCAAGTTGCTCTCCTAATTATTCCTTTTTTTCTTTTTTTTTTAGTAAATTTGCCATACGGTTCCAGCAATGTATTTTGTGGTAGCTTTTATGTCTTTACCAAGGGGGCGTAAGACACACCCCCTTCGTAAAGACATAAAAATAAGTACTAAGTAAAATGAGCATACATCTGGGACCATATGGCTGATTTAAAAAAAAATAAATAAAAAAACAAAATAAATCAAAAAGTGGAATACTCCGGGGACTGCTCTGGGCTATAGTAAAGGCGGCTATAACTCATGATCAGTATCAGTAGATCAGTGTATTTTAGGTTACAAAACCATTTATGTACATTATGCTTACAGATGTGTCTTAAGTTCAAGCTTGGCTCATATCTGCATTGTTACTACCATTCCTAAAACTATAGTGGGTTCATCACGTGACAAAAGGAAGCAGCATCCAATGAACAACATTGATCTGGGTTCAGAAAAGGTACTGGGTTTTTTATGGCAAAAATAACTGTGTGCTTCAATATTTATTAAGTCATCAGTACAGAGAGTAGATTACAAGGCAACATCTGTTTCATGTATAACCACACTTTGTCTAACCTAGAATAAGCCTAGAACATACAGTAAGGCCTCCTTCACATGTATGTGTGGCATCTGTTTTTTTCTTATGAACCTATTACAATTTAGGCCCCCTTCACACGTCCGTGAAGTACGGTCGTGTTTTGCACAGCCGTGTTGAAGGTGTGTATGGCCCATCTGTGTCCCGTGATTTTGGCACACTATTGTTCTTCGTATGCTATCCATAATAGCACAAGGAGAGCTGGAACTTTTTACTCACCTGACCCCGACGCTGCTGTCCCCGGTGCTGATGTGTCCAGCGCTGCTGCTTCTGGGTCTGCGGTGCAGTGAATATTCATGAGTATAATGAGCGGGCCTGGAGGCAAGTGACAGCAGTGCTGAAGACAGCAGGGCTGGGGACTGGTGAGTTTAGAAAATCATTTTGTCTGTTTTCATACGTAGCAGAGACACGGACATACGCAGACCCATGAAAATCAATGGGCACACATCAGTGTTTTAACAAAGACCGTGTGTCCATCATGTGTTCCACACGGAGACAAGTCCGTTTTCCTCCAGCAGCACTGATGTCCCGTGGACCACACATTGATGTGATCCATGTGACATGTACCAGAGAAAACATGTGTCTTTGAAATAAAATGATTTCCTATACTCATCTGTCTCCAGCGCTGTTGTCTTCGATGCTGCTGTCACTTGCTTCACGGCTTACTCATTATGTTCATGCATATTCATTGCACTGCGGACTCGGAGACAGCAACACCATGGATAGCAGTGCCGGGGACAGCTGAGTTAAAAGTTCCTGATCTCCATGTGCTATCACGGATAGCACACAGAGAAAACACGTATGCCAAAATCACGGCACACAGAGGGCCATACAAACCTTCAACACATCAGTGAAAAACATGTGTGTTTTCCACAGACGTGTGAGAGGCCTAATGTCAAATACTGATGGAAAACACTAATAATATACTGATGGCACACTGATAGAAAATACTGATGACACACTGATGGAAAACACTGATGACACACTGATGATACACTGATGGCACTTTGATGGAAAACAATGATGGCACACTGATGGAATACAATGATGACACACTGATGGCACACTGATAGAAAACACTGTTGACACACTGATGGAAAAACACTAATGATACCCTTATGGTACACTGATGGAAAACACTGATGACGCATTGATAGAAAACACTGATGATACACTGATGGAAAACACTGATGACACATTGATAGAACTGATGACACACTGATTTCGCACTGGTGGCAAACAGTGATGGCACATTGATGGAAAACAATGATGGCACACTGATAACACAGTGATGGCACACTGATGGTACCCTGATGGCACATTGATAGAAAACAATGATGACACATTGATGTCCCACTGATGGAAAACACTGATTGCACACAGATGGAAAACAAGGATGGCACACTGACAAAAAACACTGGTGGCACTAGTACCAGTTTTTCACATACGTGTTTTATACGCATGTGTGACGGGTCCTAAGTGTGTTTATTAGCGAAACGAATGTTGCCTTGTGACTTGCTCTCTGTACCATTTGTTTTAATATGTTGACTTGAAGAAGCATTTTACTGAGTGAGTGCCACACTATTTTCTTCAGCTTTGCTGATTTGTTACCTTTTTTTGAGTTGAGCACCACCATATGTCCTTAATTCATAAACCACATATTGAATCAAAGCACAGGAGGATTAAGAGGACAACTTGCTGAGCTGTACACCCATTGTCTTCTTTTTTTATGCTTATTCTACAATATTTTTGCAGTCAAAAGTGCTAAAGTTGCTGACGGAGCCCAGACAACATATGTGAACATAGCTACACTCTATAAAGCACTAACCGCCTTGTCTGTGGAGCAGACGGTGTATTTTGACCTTCAGCATTAACTTTGTTTCTATAGGGTGGATTTGTTTCTTCAAAGACTTGTTATTTGTCAATGATCTGATAATTCAATTGGAAGCTTGTAAAAGAATAAACATAATAGTGAAACATTCCTAGAGATATAGGATGTGACAACCAGAAGATTTTAGGACATTTTCAGATTAAAAATAACATTGTATGGCTGATAAAAGAAAAATTATAAAACTACGTTCACATGTTATATTTGCAGTTTTTTTTACCTACTATATGCAAATTAAAGCTGATTTAGATCCCCTTCACACATCCCTGTTTCCAGTGTCCGTTTTCACACATACTGGAGACACGTTCCACTAGCATACTCATTAAAATAGTGTTTAGTTTCACACCTCCGTGTTTTCGCAAGGACCATGTGTCTACATGTGAACCACATGTGTGTCCATGTTATCCACATTGAGACATGTCCTTTTTTTATCGTCAGCACAGCTGAAAAGGGCCAACATATGTCTATAGGTCTATGAAAAACACGTAGAGTACACGGATGACATCCATGTGCCGTCCGTGTGACACGGTCCAAAATTAAATGCATTCAAGAAGTTTAAGATTTGTATGTGTTAAAAATGTGCCAAAATGATACATATATACATAGATTTTACAGCTATTAACCAAATAAATAAATAAATAACAGAAAAAAAACTATGTTGGGTTCCCTCTCATTTTTGATAACCAGCAAAGGTAAAGCAAACAGCTGCAAAACTCTATGGTTATTGGGCCCTTCTCAGCCTAAGCTTGCAGCCACCCCAGAAGTGGCGAATCACATTAGATGCGCCAATTCTGGCGCTTCACCTCAGTTCTTCCTGATTGCCTTGGTGCATTGGAAATTTAGGTAATGGTTTATGGGGTTGATATCAGCTGTTGTCAAGCTCTGGTGTTGACATTGGAGAGTTGTCTGTCAGGCACTCCCATTACTAACCCAGTAATCCAAAAAATGACGCTAAAAAAAATTAATTTTATTTAACACTCCCTGGAACTTTCCCTTGTTTACCATTTTATTAAAAAGAAATCTATTGCATAGTCCAGGGAATCCGCCTTAGTACACCAATTCCGTTGCAGTCCAAAAAAGGAAATCTGAAAACCCCCAACAAACATATAAACACATAGAAAGAAAACAAGACACTTACCATTGTTTACCACTTTATTCAAAAGAAAAAGTAGCTAACCTGGCATAGTCCATACCGAATCCGAAGAACAACGTCTATTGAGTATCATTCTTACACTCCATAGACTTTGCTTACAAGCAATTCTGGGTCACACTGCGCCTTCGAAAAATGGTGACATCAGTAACGATACCACTGTTCAAGTCACCGGTGACTCCGGTCCAGGTCACCCTGCACTGTGTGAGACCTGGTGTCTCTGATAACGTTACTGATGTCACTACTCTTCAGAGGCGCCGAGTCTCATGCAGTGCACCATGACCCGGAATTTCCTGTTAGCAAAGTCTATGGAGCATCAGAATAACGCTCCATAGACTTTGTTGGCTGGATTCACTCTGGGCTACGTCAGAGATTTTTTTTTTCAATAAAGTGGTGAACGTGGGTAAGTGTCTTGATGTTTTTTGTTCCATATATCCTCTTTTGGACTACCACGGATTCGGTGGACTACGGCGGTTTCCCTGGACTATGGCAGAGCTGCAAGAGTCTTTTTTTTAATAAAATGGTAAGCAAAGGAAAGTTCGGGGAGTGTTTATTGGAATTTTTGTGTGTGTGTTTTTTTTTATTACTGGGTTAATAATAGGGGTGTCTGAGAGACTCCTCTCCATTACTAAACACCTGGGCTTGATACCAGCTGAGATTGGACAGCTGAGATCAACCTCATAAACCTTTATCCCAATTGCTACTGCACCAGGGAATTGGGAAGAGCCAAGGCAAAGCACCAAAATTGGCGCATCTAATGTGATTCAACACTTCTAGGGCGGCTGCAGGCTGGTATTTTTTGGATGGGAAGGGCCCAATAACCATATACCTTCCCTGCCTGAGAATTTCCGCCTACAGCTGTCTACTTTACCTTTGCTGGTTATAAAAAAAAGTTTTGTTTTTTTCTTTTAATTATTTATTTATTTTATGACTGGATGTAAAATCTATCTATTATATCTATCTATCTATCTCTCTATCTCCCTATTTACCTATCCTTGCACTTCCTTAGCACATAAAAAAATATTAATTTCAGTGTCATGCATTTTTTTTGCTACATGTCACATCGATGTCAGATGGACAACGTACACTTACATACGGATAGCTCATGGATTACACACAGATGGCCACACAGATGGTGAAAGCTAATTGTGCCACATGTGCGGTTTTTAAACGGACGTCTGAAGAGGGCCTTATACAGTACCGAGAAAAGATATGAGATCGCTTCCTTGTTTTGCTGATTGAGTTGGAAAGGTTGAAATTTTTTGAAATTTGCAACATTGTCAATTCTTTCAGTGTTTCTTTCACCCATAGAAAGCAACGAAAAAGTGCAAAAACATTGCAAAAAATGCAATCATGAATTTTTCTGTTTTTGCTGTTTTTAGTGAATAAAACTACATTAAATTTATAAAACATGTACTGTAGACAAATGACACATATAATCTGCAGCAAAAAAAATATCATCAAAAACACACTAGAAAAAAAGAGCATAATGCAGCAAAACAAGCTTATTGTATTCTGCTTCTTTACTGCCAAATTGATGCAAAAACGCAGTTTATGAACATAACCTAGGAACAATTGTGAACCAAGTTTTTCTATCCAGACAAGTAATTTGATGGTTTTTGCAATATGTTCATCGCATTTTTAACTTTAAACAGCGAAGTCATCTATGGTTATTATCTACACCATCTTATACATTCACAATACTGTATCTAAACATGAACTTTTCCATAAAGAACAATCCGTGATGTATGGAGCATCATTATCTTAGTTTCTATGTTGGTAAGGCATGTTTATTGTAAGAAAAATGATTCCTATTCTGACCAGTAAATGATAGTATGGAAGTGGTAATAATACACTAGTTGACCATGTTCAGACACGAAGCTTCACACGTCTGCAGTACCTACTACAGAGATGTCTGGTGTCTGAACATGCAGTAAATTACTACTTAATTTTACAATGTATTAAAACTTCAGGTTATTTAAGTAAGACAATGTGGGGAAGGATGTGTAGTTAAAAGGGGTGGGGATGGAGACTATAAACATAATTATTATTAGGCTTAAAGATCCTCAACGTTTTCTCTGCTATATTCCTTTTGTAGAGAACATTCACATGGAAACCATGATATAAACAATTGTTACCCATCATTTATGTCTGTCTGTTTGCTATTGTGGATGTACATTTCTATGTTCAACACAGCCCCATACCTGCAACGTCAATTTCCAAGACCAGCTTTCGAAGATGAAATTAAAGGGGTATTCACATCTTTAAGATCCTATGCCAATACATAGTACTGGTAGGCGTAGTAGTAATAATAAAAATATTAGCAAATACCTCCACTTAGAAATGTAGTATAGTTCTCCTGATTCACTATGTAACTTACCTCATGTGCAGAACATTGCAGCTTAGGTATCCATGAGTATGTGGTGCCTAGGGATATGGGGTACTTGGTCCCGGGCAGGGTGTATTTTGGGAATGTCACTGTGTTGGCTGTTGCCCGGTTCCGTGCCCTGGGCCCTTTTTTGTAATGGGGGTGTATTTACAGGGGATTAGGTTAGTGTTCATACGTGACGCCACTTACGGTGTTGCGGCTATATAAATGGAGCCGCCGCTGAATGTCACTACTGGGGCTGGTGTTAATGGTAGCCTGGATGGTAGGCCCTCCGCAAGCAGGGCCGGGTCCCAGAGGATGGGTGATGTGACGGGTTTCGGAAGAAGGTAGTCCACCCAGAAGTTTTGTGCAACTGGTTTTTACTCACTGCTGGTTGGTGGCAACTGGTTACCCGAGGCCGGCTGGTTACACCTCCAAGTCCTCTTCGTCCCAGTGCCAGTGTAGTAATCTGGTACCTTCTTCCCCTGCACCTGTCTCTGGTTAACGGGTCTCCGTGGCATAGCGCAACTGGGGGCCCCCGTCCGGTGGTTTGTCTACTTCTGTCCGCCTGACGGTAGCGTGAACCCTGTGGGGTTGGAGTTTCTGGTCCTGTCCCCAGTTCTCCCTTTGCTACTGAGCCTTGGGATTTTAAGGGTCAACAAGGTCCTTGATGGACCCCTCGCTGTGCAGGTGTTAACAGGTTGGTTTGGAGCTCTTTCCTGTCCTAGGGTCCTGTACTCCGTTGGTGCGTAGTTCCGGGAGTACTCCACCATACTCCATCGGCAACTACTCCCCTGGGTACCCTGGGTACCAGGTTACTGTTAACCCCGAGTCAGAACGTCTCCTCACGTCCACCTTTACTCCTACTACACTCTGACAGTCTGCCGCTCCCATCTGGTCAACTAGTGGACTGGAGTGGCTCCACTTCTAGGCGGCCATGCATGGTCCCACTCTAGCTAAGTACCAAGGTATGGGGTATTGTTGGGGAAAACTGAGATTACCTGGGGTTTTTGTGTGTTACCGGCACTGGCCTCCTGGGGCCCTAGGGGATAGGCCCTGCATCCTGGTGGGGATGCAGAACCTTGTAGCACCCTGATGGCTTCAGGGGCACTACAAGTACATCTACTCATATAATGGCAGTTAGTTACTTGTGGACGTAACCATGGATACTTAATCTGTAATGCCTTACACATGAGGTAAGAGACATGGCTATTTCAAGAGAACTATACTACAACTAGAAGGTGGCCCGATTCTACGCATCGGGTATTCTAGAATTTACGTATTGTGTAGTTAATGTATGATTTTTGTTATATATATCTATATTTATATATAGATGTTGTCGTGTGTAGTTACCAAGTGTTTGTGTAGGAGCTGTACATGTTCTGGGTGTTGTCTGGGTGTGGCGGGGGGTGAGAGCGGTGTTGTGTGTGTGTTGTGTGTGTTGCGTTGTTTGTGGAGCGCTGTGTGTCTGTAGCGTTGTGTGTGTATGTGTTGCACGGTTTGTGTGGGTGTGGTGTGTTTTGGGGGGAGGTATGTTTTGTGCAATGTGTGTGTTGCATGATATGTGCGTATATTTATGTATGGCGCGGTGTTTGTGTGTTGGGTGTTGTGTGTGTGCAGCGTTGTCTGTGTGTGTGGGTGTCTGTGTAGGGCGGTGTTTGTGGTTCCCAGTGTGTGTGTGGTGTGTTGTGTGTGTTGGGGGAGGTGTGCACCTCCCATCGTGCTCCATCCGCCATGCTGCGCACCCCCCATCGTGCTCCATCCACCATGCTGCGCACTCCCAAACGTGCTCCATCCGCCATGCTGCGCACTCCCAAACGTGCTCTATCCGCCATGCTGCGCACTCCCAAACGTGCTCCATCCGCCATGCTGCGCACTCCCAAACGTGCTCCATCCCCCATGCTGCGCACTCCTCATCGTGCTCCATCCCCCATGCTGCGCACCCCCCATCGTGCACCATCCCCCATGCTGCACCAGCATCAGCCTCTCTGCCCTCAGCATCAGCCTCTCTCCTCCCAGCATCAGCCTCTCTCCTCCCAGCATCAGCCTCTCTCCTCCCAGCCTCAGCCTCCCCCAGCATCAGCCTCCCTCTCCCAGCCTTCCCCAGGATCAGCCTCTCTCCTCCCAGCCTCCATCCTCCCAGCCTTCCCCAGCATCAGCTTTCCCCTCCCAGCCTCCCTCAGCATCAGCCTTCCCCAGCATCAGCCTCTCTCCTCCCAGCCTCAGCCTCTCTCCTTCCAGCCTCCCCCAGCATCAGCCTCTCTCCTTCCAGCCTCCCTCAGCATCAGCCTCCCCTTCCCAGCGTTCCCCAGGATCAGCCTCTCTCCTCCCAGCCTCCTTCCTCCCAGCCTCCCCCTCCCAGCCTCCCTCAGCATCAGCCTTCCCCTCCCAGTCTCCCCCAGCATCAGCCTCCCCAAGCATCAGCCTCCACCAGCATCAGCCTCTCTCCTTCCAGCCTCCCCCAGCATCAGCCTCCCCAAGCATCAGCCTCCCTCGTCCCAGCCTCCCCCAGCATCAGCCTCCCCCAGCATCAGCCTCCCCCAGCATCAGTCTCCCCCTCCCAGCCTCCCCCAGCATCAGCCTCTCTCCTCCCAGCATCAGCCACTCTCATCCCAGCATCAGCCTCTCTCCTCCCAGCATCAGCCTCTCCTCTCTGTCCCCAGCATCAGCCTCTCTCCTCCCAGCGTTCCCCAGCATCAGCCTCTCTCCTCCCAGCCTCCCCCAGCATCAGCCTCCCCCAGCATCAGCCTCTCTTCTTCCAGCCTCCCCCAGCATCAGCCTCTCTCCTTCCAGCCTCCCCCAGCATCAGCCTCCCTCTCCCAGCCTTTCCCAGGATCAGCCTCTCTCCTCCCAGCCTCCGTCCTCCCAGCCTTCCCCAGCATCAGCTTTCCCCTCCCAGCTTCCCTCAGCATCAGCCTTCCCCAGCATCAGCCTCTCTCCTCCCAGCCTCAGCCTCTCTCCTTCCAGCCTCCCGCAGCATCAGCCTCTCTCCTTCCAGCCTCCCTCAGCATCAGCCTCTCTCTCCCAGCCTTCCCCAGGATCAGCCTCTCTCCTCCCAGCCTCTTTCCTCCCAGCCTTCCCCAGCATCAGCTTTCCCCTCCCAGCCTCCCTCAGCATCAGCCTCTCTCCTCCCAGCCTCAGCCTCTCTCCTTCCAGCCTCCCCCAGCATCAGCCTCTCTCCTTCCAGCCTCCCTCAGCATCAGCCTCCCCTTCCCAGCCTTCCCCAGGATCAGCCTCTCTCCTCCCAGCCTCCTTCCTCCCAGCCTCCTCCTCCCAGCCTCCTTCAGCATCAGCCTTCCCCTCCCAGTCTCCCCCAGCATCAGCCTCCCCCTCCCAGCCTTCCCCAAGATCAGCCTCTCTGCTCCCAGCCTCCTCCAGCACGCCGTGCTCCTCTGCCGACACTCACACACACGATCGCATACACTCACACACACCCGATCCCGACACTCACACAAACCCGATCGCATACACTCACACACACAGACACTGACGATATCGCACATACGCGCTCACATTCACAACATCCGGAGATACCACATGCTTCTGGCCATGTGATCCTCCGTCAGGTCCTGGAAGGTCACAACAGCACAGTATCGAGGCCGAGAAGCAAGCGATATCGCCGGATGCTGTGAGTATGTGGATGCGATGTGTGTGTGAGGTGTGTGTGAGGTGTTTGTGAGAGTGAGTGTGATCTGATGTGTGTGTATGTGTGTGTGTGTGCTGTTATGTGTGTGCGTGTGGATCTTCCGCCGCTGCAGGACCTTGATGTGCTGGTAACTATGCTAGGATGGTTACCAGCGCATCACGTCCCCCACTCGCACGGGAGCCCACACCAGCATACGCCGGCAAGGCCAGCAATGCGAGGGTAAGTGTCGGCTGGGTTGGCGGCGTACGCTGATGTGGGCTCCCGTGGGGGTGGGGGGGTTGTACAGTACTCACCTGGGAGCCGTGACCGTGTCAGTTCGGGGAATGCGCGGGGGGGGTGGGAAGGGGCAGAGCTAACGTCCATTGCGTGAGGGGGCGGGGCGTGGCGTGGCCGAGTTGCCAATGCCTGCAGGGTGCCGGGGCGAGAGGCCAATCTGTGGGGGGGCGGAGCCTGGGCGAGCGGCTGGCCAATCCGTGTGGGGGCGCAGCCTGGGCGAGCGGCCAATCGGTGTGGGGGGGCGGGGCCATGGCGAGCCCAGCGGCCAATCAGCTTTGTGTCACCGTAAGGACACAATGTCACCGGAAGGACACAATTTTGAAGCGTGACAGACAGACAGACAGACAGACAGACAGAATAAGGCAATTATATATATAGATTCTAATTGGAGGGATTTGCTAATACTATTATTATTACACCTACTGCATTTTGGGATAGGATCTTAGAGATGGGAATAACCCTTTAATTCCAGGTCATTTAGTGTTAAGTTAGAATCCCTATTCAGATTTACAGAGATGACAACATTTATTGTGGATGATATTTTATGAAGTCTGATATCTATCTATAAAACATTTTTGGGCCAAATATATTATAGGCACCATCAGGAGTAGAAACTGAGCAAGAGCCTCTGTGCAGAAATTTATGATATGGGATTCCTCCTTTAAGTAACAAGTAACATACAAAAAACTCATCAGGAAGAGGCAACGCACATGTTAGACACATGCTGCATGTACATCAGACACGCACATTATCCACATAAGATGGATAGATCAGAATCACAACAAATACATATGAGACACCACAAACAAATTGAACACATACATCAGACATAGTTTATATGCCACAGAAACACTGCATAAAATATTACCACCAGTGGCGTAACTAGAGTCCTATGGGCACCAGTGCAAAATTTGGACCTGGGCCTCCCCAACCTGTATGTTGGTTAGATGAAAGGGCCTTTGTAGCATTCTAAATCCTATAATAATATATAAGTTACCCTCCCTGACGCCATTATGTAGTAATGTCTCCCATCCTATGCTAAGGTCCCCCATCCTGGTATATATGTCCCCCATCCTGGGCCCTTCCTGGTATATATGTCCCCCATGCTGCTGCCATCCAGGTATATGTGTACCACATCCTGGTATAAATGTCTCCCATCCTGGTCCCATCCAGGTGTATATATATCCCCCATCCTGGTATAATTGTGCACCATCCTGGTGTATATGTTCCCCGTCTTGGTGTAGATATTCCCCATTCTGATATATATGTCACCCATCCTGGTGTATATGTCTTCTTTTCTGCTGTTGTTTTTTAATGCATCGGAAAAAAATCTACTCCCTTTCCCTCTGCTCTTTTGGTGTCCTCTTGTGAAACTGGCAACTGACTTCCACATCCAAGTGATGGGCAACGCATTACTTCACTGACATGTTCCCCCAGTCAGCTGCCGGCCTCTTATTGTCTGGCAGCTTATATTGTGGTGCAGGGTCCTGGAGGGGCTCTGCACCGCAATACATTTCACATGAATGTGCATCCAAGTCGTCACATTCAGCTGAAATATATTCTGGCACTTGTGCACCTCCATCCACGGGTCTGGTTGCAACTTCTGCAACCACAATCGTTACACCCTTGATTACCACTTTATAAACTTGTTGCTAAAGCATTTTTTACACATTTCTTCCAGAAAGAAGGAAAGCGGCCTATGTAGTGTCATGTATTTCAGATAGCTACAGTACTTTTCAATCATACTGCTGTGACTACTTTGTGGCTAAGATACATCTATGCTGAGATACATGACTCCCCCAGGAAAATAATTTTGTACACTGGTCAGGGCCCTACTGCATTAATTACTTTAAACAGTAATATAGCTGGGAAAGCCCCTCTGCCCTATGGGCCCTTGTGCAGCTGCACAGACTATATATTCTCCCCTAGGCAGTGTATACAAATTGAAAGTATATGTAAGACACCTTGGGCGGCTAAAGAGGGCTCTATTTAGAAATGGTGCAAATTTATTTGCGCGTCTCATTCCATCCACTATGCCATTGATCTGTGACCACTGGACAGAAGAGAGAGTACCACTTTTTCACTGGTGGCATCCTCTCTTGATTAGCCAGCAGAAATGAGTTGGCATCAGGCCAGATAATCAAAAGAAGAGCTGCTCTGCACTGAAAAGGACATAACATTCACATGAAAAGGCAGCCATATTTACCAACTCCAGGTTACAATACTAATGCACTACAGGTTGCAGCAGGCCTCCACTGTAAAGGCAGAGATAACACATAGGCAAAATGCTTCTAAAACAATCACTCACACACCTACCATTCACAGAGGGGGTGGTTTCCTAGCATTATAGTATTGCACATAGATAAGGCACCAGTCAGGAAAAAATATGCAACAAAAAAGATGTAAAAAGAATGCATGAGATATTGGTCAATATTTTGGCCAAAATACCAAGCTCACAGCCCAAATCAAGGCTCCTCATTGACGTGCGAGTGTCTACACTAAAATTAGAAGCAACTCACGTAAAGGACATAAAGTAGAATTGAAACAAATCACAGAAAAAAGGCAGCCATATTTAACATCAGTAAGGCTCAATATTAATTGACTACTAGATCCAGTAGGCCCCCATTTTAACCCCTTTATAACCAAGGACGTACTGGTACGTCCTTGGTCGCCTCCCCCCAGTTACCGCAGGCTCTGGCTGAGAATCCACGGTATTCCTCTCACATCTCTGCTAATCTGATCAGCAGAGATGTGTGGCTAACAGGCACAAGTGGATTGGAGATCCACCTGCGCCTATTAACTCCTTACATCATGCTGTCAAATACTGACAGCGCAATTTTAATGGCACGTGATCACGAGGTGCCTTGGTGTTGCCATGGTAACGTGGGGTAAGCTGATGACCCTTGATGCTGCCATTACGTATTTCCTGTGAGAGCTGGCAGAGCAACAGCTCTCACAGGAACGCTGCATTTCTGCTGATCAGAGCTGTGCAGCTCTGATCATCAGAAATGAACAAGCGATCCAAATGTGAAGTGATAAAGTCCCCTAGAGGGACTAGTAAAATAAAAAATGTAAAAAAAAAGTTTGGAAAAATATGAAAAAATAAAAACCCTTAAAAGTTAAAATCAACCCCCATTCACCCCATTGCAAATAAAACACTTAAAACAATAAAAATATAAACATATTTTCTATTGCCGTGTTCAGAAATGCCCGATCTATCAAAACCTACAATCAATTAATCTGATTAATCTGATTTTTTTTTTTAAAAAAAAATCCAATGACAGGCGATCAAAACGTAGCATCAGTACATAAATGGTATAATTAACAATGCCAGCTCAAGACGCAAAAAATAAGCCATCACTGAGCCCCAGATCCCAAAATATGATAACGCTCCAGGTTTCACAAAATGGCACCAAAAGCACTATGCTTTTTTGGAGAAACTTCAGATTTTATTTTAATCCCTTAGATAAAAGTATACATATTTGGTGTCCACCAACTAGTAACGACGTGAGGCATCATAATAACATGTTAGTTTTACCACATAGTGAACACTGTAAATAAAATATCCCCAAAAACAATTGTGTAATTGCACTTTTTTTGGATTTGGAATTTTTATCCTTATTTTACGGTACACTATATAATAAAACTAATGATTTCATTCAAAAGTACAACTCGTCTCCCAAAAAAATATGCCCACATATGTTAGCATTAAAGGAAAAATAAAAAAGTTATGGCTCTTAGAAGAAGGGAAGGAAAAACTGAAAATGAAAAACGGAAAATCGCCTGGGGGTGACGGGGTTAAAGGGGGAGGCAGCATAGGTGCAAAGTACTATAGAAGCCTTATTTAATGTTAGGCAAGCACCCCCCTCCATTAATGGTTGGTGTGTAAGGGGTTGTTTGGTTAATATTTTGCACCAGTGCTGCCTCCTCCCTTATCGTAGGGGTCTGACGCATCCTGTAGTGTATTAGAATTTGGACTTGGTGTTAGTAAATACAGCGGCCTTCTTTCTGTGTTTTGTTTTTTTTTTATTACTTTATGTCTTTTTTGGAGAGTGAATTTTGTTTTAGTGTAGGCGCATGTATTCCATAATTTTTCATTTGTTGCACGAACCCCCAAAGTAAAAAAGACCACTTAAGTAAATGTGTGGTAGGGCCATGTAAGTAAACTTTTTTTTGCATTTTAAGCCTTGCCTGGGTTGTGGACACTTGTCTCAGGGTCGATTCACTATTTTCTATTTACTCACATTCACATATATGCGCACAATATTACACTGGATTACATTTTATCATTCTGTAATCTTATATAATCTGCCAAAAAAATGAATTTATCAGTGAAATATCTTTGGCAACATATCGGTGGGATGAACTGAAATTGGAATAGAACTGACATTTGATTTAAACCATTTGAATCCAATAAATGATATGATGAGCATTAATAATGTCCACAATGAAGTCATCTTTATAGGGCTTTTTAGCGCAATAGACAAAGCTACTTTACAAAGAAAAACTTTTCCAGAAAACTAGATTTTGGAGAGATTGCAAATATTTCATAAAATACGAAAAGATTTCCCAAGCTTCACCGTATCATAGAAGTCATAAATAAATGTTCATTTTATGCAAAGTGTACAGATACTTGGCAGATGCTTACAGATTGTACAATATTGCTATATATGGATGAGTTAGCAATCCAAGTGAGTCTTATGCAATGACTGCCAAGGCAATCAATAGTACCAATTGTTTGAGAGTCTTTCCACTTGCACTGCGCTTTAATTCAATGTTCTTAAGAAGGGTCAATTAAAATAAAAGAGAAAGACTATGACATTTTTACAATGGAAAATGTGCAAAGAGGTTAGTTTACTAAGGATATTTCTAAACAAATGTCCAGTCTCCTCTATCTCATTACACTCTAGTTCATTCCTTTCCAAAGCAATCTACTCACATGCCAATAACAGTTACCGTGTAGCTAATCCTTTTGTTTTTGTAAAATTTTGAAATTCTGTCTGTTCTATCTAGACTATGCTTGATTGGCTGCAGCGGTCACATGCTGTAAATTAATATGATATCACCATGATTGCCTGTAAACCAGATGGGAGCTGTGGAAAGGTGGCAATGGGGCCACAGGGGCTTCAATATTTGCTTTAGGATAGGTCATCAATATGGTAGTGAGGGATCAACACTGCAGCTTATCTGCAGTACCACTGAGCTGATAATCAGTGGTGAGGGTGGGGTGACAAGAAGCAGTTGACTAGTAGGCACTAGGTAGCTAGTCCTGTAGTCATAATTTGCTACTGATAAAACATTGATACGAAACAACACACAGTACAGTAAGTGACACATTACTGAAATCAGGCTCACAGCTCCTACATCATGATGTCCCAGATTATATAGCAAAAATTCCCTTTAAATCAAAACCATGTGATTTTGAGATGCCTTGAGATCTAATGTTGCACTCCAAAATCTCCAGTGGGAATTTGTGGAGCAAGCAGGTATACGCAATCCAGCAGTCTGAATCCGACTCCTGTGAAAGAGTCTGATGATTTAGATTCCAGTTGCCATATTTACTCACTTTTTAATCAAACATATATTTTTAAAAATTCATTGTGGGGGTAACTATTGATTTTTTTAATCAACATGTGGCTTAATCTAATTCCAGCATAAATACAGTTTAAGGCAATTTCAGTTCCTGAGCCCGCACAATGCACTGACATCCATTTAGGAAGGGGTTAAATGTTAAAAAAAAGTTTTGTAAAAACTGATTGTCAAATAGTTATCATCTGTTGAATTGAAGCCTTGGTCTTCTACATTATATTATCAGTTCGGATTAAATAGATAGCTAAGCAATTCTAAGTAAATATGATATATGTAAAAAGTAAGAATTTATTAATCAGAAATTATAAAAATGTATAATATATGAATTGATTTACTTCTTACGGAGCTAATAGTGTAGTGTAGACAAGGCTCCCAGCTCATGATCAGTACTGATACGTAAGCAGATATTTCATAATCAGTGGAATTTCCCAGAGAACAGAAATTGTCATCGACTGCTGCACGTGTCCCAATATTCTTTTTCCTGAGTAACTTGTTCATCCTTAGCTTTATATACACTACTCAACATTATAATTGCCACACCAATAAAGAAAAGTCATGGAATTATGGAAATTGCAGGATAAATAGACATTTTAATAATATGCAATGATTGAAAAAATGGAAACAAAAATTTCAAAACATCTTAATTAATTCAGTCTCAAGTGTCAGCAGAATTTTCTACACTTAAGGCCCCTTTACACACTGAGACTTTCAGCGATCCCACCAGCGATCCCAACCTGGCCGGGATCGCTACAAAGTCTCTGGTGAGTCTCTGGTGAGCTGTCAAACAGGCAAACCTGGCCAACGACGCAACAGCGATCCGGACCTGCAGAACGACCTAGCTAGTCATTGGGGACGTTGTAAAGCAGCTTTTTGAAAGGGAAGTCGCTAACAAAGTCGCTGTAAAGTCCCCTTTACACACTGAAACTTTCTAGCGATCATGCTGCACAGCGGGAAACAAAGGACCAAAGAATGGTCCTGAACGATTTGTAGCGATCAGCAACTTCACAGCAGGGGCCAGGTCGCTGATGTGTTTCACACACTGCAATGTCGCTGGGGAGGTCGCTATTACGTCACAAAACCGGTGACGTTACAGCGATGTCGTTTGCGATGTTGCAGTGTGTAAAGCCACCTTTACACACCTTGGTATGCTATCAATGAGATTAATAATGATTGTCTGAGGAATGTCCTGCCATGCTGAATGCACTTGGACATGGAAATCATCAAGATCCGCTGCTGGCAGCTTTCTTTGCAATTGCTGACCAATGAGATCCCAGATGTGCTCGTTGGGAGACAAGTCTATGGAAGCATGTTTAGGCCATGGAAGTGTAGCACCCACGGGGAAGGTGGTTAACGTTACTCATCGCTAGGCTCAGTGATGTTGGGTTTGGAGATGTCACGGGTAGCCCTGCCTGGTTTCGTGGCCCTGAGGTGTACAATAAAAGGAGGGGGAGGATAATGGTGGTAGAGGATGGTTTGTCTCATGACGCCACTTGCGATGCCAGAAAATAGCCGCCACTGCTGTCACTGTCCTCCTGGGCGGATAGTTATAGCAGCTAAGATGTTTCTGCTCCCTACAGGTGGAGCGGGTCCCAGGAAGGATGATGAGGGTTGTAGTGATGGCGGGTACTGAAGCACGGGGTGCCGGCAAGCACAGGAGAACACAGTCTCTGCGGGTTCAAGGTTTCTTTACTCATAGTCCTGGTTCGCCCGAGAGATGATGGGCCCCAGCCAATCGTGAATAAGTTGGAGATAGCCACCAGTTTGGAAATGCCCCTGTAGAAGTAAGGAACCCGGGGCGAGCTTCCCACTCCAAGCCTCAAGCTCCGTGAAGAAAAAGAAGAAGAAGAGTGGTGTCGTGTTGCCAGAAATGAAGTCCCGACTTGACTGAAGTTGTGTAAGAGTTGCTCCTACATCTATTCCAAGTGGTGCCCACCCCCGAAGTGGCAGTCCTAGTGACCGGGAAAGTCCCATGCATCGGGATGGCCACCCCCCTGT
The DNA here is from genome assembly GCF_048569485.1 of Anomaloglossus baeobatrachus. NCBI lineage: Eukaryota > Metazoa > Chordata > Amphibia > Anura > Aromobatidae > Anomaloglossus > Anomaloglossus baeobatrachus. Next base: position 483,963,529 of record NC_134354.1, on the reverse strand, counting down.
CTACCCTAGTCTAACCCCTGGTGAAAAGGCACCTAAGCTGTATGTAAGGTGGAATGTGGAAACACCGGTGACTAACCCCTTCCTTACACGAAATGAATACTGCACCTTAAGTGAGGTGCAGTACCCTGTGCCGACTGAAGCCTCAGGGGCACCACAGAAGCTACTCACATTGTCATGTTGAAAAAGAGTTCCTTGGACACTTTGAAGAAATGCCCATACCTCTTGTTCCACAACCAAATCAATGCAATGATGAGCTGTTAGGGTATCTGAAATGAAAACTATAGTGGCCAAGCTACCATGGATTAAGCCACTCACAGCATAATTCTCCATGGAATACAACTGTTGTGATGTTCCTTCATATTCCCTTATGAAAGTCTGTTTATGATTTTGCCCATGTGGTCTGCAGACCAATATTCAGCTATGATTGAGTCCAAGAGAATAGGTCTCTATTTCAGCATACGTTGCTGCCTTTCTATATAGCATGATAGTCCAATGAAACCAGTGGTGTGAGGTCAATGGAACACCTGTATCTGGACATCTGGTTCATAGCCTAGTGTGGTGCAAATACTTTCTGATGGTTTATGTAGACACTGTGTAACACCTTAGGCTTGGTATGTGATGTCCAGTTTCACTTGCAGCATAGAATATATCAATTATGAAACCAGTGGTATGGCCATTTCTCCAAAGTATCCATTGTCGATATTCCACCCAACAATGCCAGGTCACATATTGCTTGTGCTACTGTGAGCAACCTGCATGGTCTATATGTGCTATCATGGCCTGCGGTAAGTCCAAACTTTTTTCCATCGCGAACATCATGAACGTCATTGGTCTGCAATTGCAAAGTGAGCTGCCAGCAGTGGATCTTAATGATTGGCTTCATTCAAAATGGCAGAACATTCCTCAGACAACCATTATCCTCATTAATAGCACGACAAGGAATATAAGTGCGTGTATTTTTGCACATGATGCTCAAAATCGATACTGCATAAATTGAGATTTTTACAAATGTATTTTCTTTTTTTCATCATTTCCATATGTTTAACATGTCTATTGATCCTGTAATTTGCATAACTCTATGACTTATCTTCTTGGTGAGCATATTTTATGGTTTGATTGAGGTTGGAACTGATCTCAGACTTTCTTATTCAGGACGTAATGAATATAAAATATACTGTATATCATTTCTATGGTCTCATTATCTTTGCATTATAAAGAACGGAGTCTAGTATTGGAGAAAATGGGCCTTGTGGGAAGGACATTTGTGTTGAATGTACGGTATATTGCCCCAGAATTGTTTTTGTTCTTTATCCTAGCCTATCTTTTTGTTTTGTAAGCTTTACACAACATTGTTTGTCCATTCTAAATAATTGCAAGAAGCATTTTAGCTTTATTTTCCTAAATTATTACCGTCCCTTCCTCATGCATTTTGGCTTCCAAATGTTGGTCTTTATTTCTTCCTGCTCAATTTAGGATGTTATGACTAGATATTGTGTGTAATAAGGCAGCATGTGCCTACATGCTAGCTTACTTATAGGCAATGCATTCACGGGTATCATCCCATGGAGAGACTCTGGCTGGAATTTAAGCAAATAATTGTATGAAGTTCATAAAGGACATGGTTAAGCTTGAATCAAGGGATCATTTTTTTACGGTGATGGATAAAAAGTATAATAATGCAAGGAAGCTTGACAAAGAAGGTCCCTCAAGCCTTTGTCTGTGTTCTTCTTCAAGAATAAACCTGTCAGAAACATCACAGTCCTATAATCAGTAGCTGTGAAGTTGAATTGTATACATTCTATTGAGGCAAAGCATAGAAAGGAAACTCAAAGGGGTAGGTGAAATGTAATACCAATGTGTATGTTGATCTTACACTGTTTTAACACAAAAATACAATAAATATAAACTATTAAATGTCTAAGAATTTTTTTAATGTTGAAGTTTATATAAACATCTTACTACTGAGTATAATGATCATAATATGTAATAATTTTACCAATAAAAGTTTTTCTGAAACTAACACCTACCCCAAAAATAAGCCCATGCATGATTTTACAAGTATGTTTTGAAATCTCCAAAAATAAGCCCTACATACAGTAAGGGCTGACATTAGGGGGAGTCAAACTGTGCAATTTCTCAGGGCTCCACTCTCTTAGGCCTAAAACACACTTCCGCATAAAAAACGTACGTGTGACACGGTCCGTTTTTTGAGTCCGTGTTCCGGTTTTTATGGGTGTTTGTCTGGTACGTTTGTCATCCGTGTGATGGCGTATGCTATCCGTGTGTGCGTGTAAAATGTCCGTGTGTGCGTGTAAAATGTCCGTGTATGTGTAGTGGAATGTCCGTGTGGAATGTCCGTGTGTGTGATGTAAAATGTCGTTGATACATGTCGGCTGACAGAAGACAGAGTTGCGTGATGAGAATGAACTCGGGTGAACTTCACCCAACTTCATTGTCATACCGCAGCTCTGTCTGTGTCGCGTACTGATTACCAGTCACCCGTGAAGGACTCACCGGTGACTGCTAATCCCCTGAGTGACTGAATTGAGCAGCGCGATTAGTGCTGCTGTCACTCAGGCTACCCGCGGCTAGCTGGATCCTCCCCCCGAGACCGCAACTCACCTGTGACTTCATCGCTGTCACTCGGGCGACTTACTGTCACAGTTGGAGGATCCAGCGGTGGCCGCGAGTAACCTGAGTGACAGCTCAGCTGATCACGCTACTCACCTCAGTTGCTGCGTGGAGGTGACAGGAGCGGCGGTGTTCTTCTGCAGCTCCTGTCACCTTCATGTAGCTGAGCTGGAAGCGACGCGGGACCTCCGTGGATTACGCCGGACATGGATGGGTATTTGGGGCATAATAAATTGGTGAACGAGGGTATTTGTTATTGTTTATTATTTCAAATAAAGGATTTTTTCACTGTGTGTGTTTATTAACTTTAACTTACCGGTTACTCATTGGGGGTGTCTCATAGACGCCTGCAATGATTAATCTTGGACTTATTGGCAGCTATGGGCTGCCATTAATTCCTTATTACCCCGATTGCCAACACACCAGGGCAAATCGGGAAGAGCCGGGTAGAGTCCCAGAACTGTCGCATCTATTGTATGCGGCAATTCTGGGCGGCTGCTGGCTGATATTGTTAGGCTGGGGGGCTCCCCATCCTGAGAATACCAAACTTCAGCCGTATGGGTTTATCTTGGCTGGAATAAAAATTGGGGGGGACCGCACGCCGTTTTTTTAAATTAATTATTTATTTCACTGCACAGTATAGACCCGCCCACCGGCTGCTGTGATTGGGTGCAGTGAGCCAGCTGTCACTCAGCGTGTGGGCGTGTCTCACTGCAACCAATCATAGGCGCCGGTGGGCGGGGGAAGCAGGGAATAGTAGATTGATTAATGAGCGGCCGGCATTTTCAAATTAATTGAAGCCGCGTATTTTCGGCACAGCTGTTCCTCGCCGCGCTGGTGATCGGGGATTGGTAAGTATGAGCCGGTGGAAGAAAAAGATCGAGCACCAATGTAAGTATGACTGAGAACAGCAGAAAAAAAGGTAAGTAGACTGACTTTAATAAAAAAAGAAAAAAAAAATAGATCGCTCGTTTAAAAACGCACACAGACGAAACGTGCTGAACACGGACATACTCCGTGTGCGGTCCATGCAGGCACGGACCCATAGACTATAGTGGGTCCGTGCCTGCGTGCTGCCGGCCAAAAACGGACATGTCGTCTGTGTAGAAAACCGCACACATGTACTTACCACACGGACACACGTTCCGTGTGATTTTACGCGTGTGTGCCATCACCCATAGAATAACATGGCTCTCCATGTCTCCGGTACGTGCAAAAACATACCAAACACGTACCGGAGGCACGGATGTGTGTTGCGGGCCTTAGGGACCCCAGCCTTTGTATTCCAAGGTTAAGACTGTTTAAGGACCTTTGGTGACTTCACAGTCATGTGACCATGATGTAACCAAAGGTCTCTTAATAGCAGAAGTCTGAAAGAACTGAACAGGAAAAAGTCTGGTATGCAGGACTGGCATTAGGGGGAAAGGGGGGAAGGAACAGCAATTTTACAGGGTTCCCATTTTCCTAGGGGCCCCAGCTTTTATATCCTGATGGCAAGAATGCTTAAGGACCTTTGTGACATCACGATCATGTGACTATATTGTCACCAAAGGTCTCTTAATTGCAGGAGACTAAAGCTGAAGGTGAGACAGGCTGGTATGTATGTGCAGTGTGTGTTTGTGTGTGTTTGTGTGTGTAGATAGATAGATATGTTACACACAGGGGTTGAAGAGACATGTTTATGTCCCAGAATACAATAGGACTATATTTAAATAAATGTTGATTTTTTTTTTTGTTCAAGAATCACGCAGAGTTAAAACTTGTTTAATTACTATGAGCTTCCAGACAGACAGGGACATTTTTCATCTGCTCAGTGGTTAGCACTGTAGTTTTGCAGTGCTGGGATCCTGGGTTTAAATCCCACCAAGGACAACATTGTAGGGAGTTTGTATGTTCTCCCTATGTTTGCGTGGGTTTCCTCCGGGTACTCTGGTTTCCTCCCACACTCCAAAGACATACTGATAGGGAATTTAGATTGGGAGCCCCAATGGGGACAGTGTTTCTGATGTATGTAAAGAGCTGTGGAATTAATGGCGCTATATAAGTGAATAAATAAATGTTTTTATTACCTGCCATGCTTTTAAATGGGTTTTTTGAAAATTATTTTTGTGACCATCCTTAAAGCACTTTAAGTGAGTTTCTGACACCCAGGACCCACCTGATCAGCAGAATGACTACTGCTAAACCTAACATGGCATAATTGTCGTCCTTGTGGTTGTACATGGTATTGCAGATTAGCTTCCACACAGTTCCGTTCAGTGTTCCATCCTGAAATACCCTTTCGTACATATTAAAACTTCTACTCTCTTGTTGTAAGAAGTTTTAATATACAGACTGGTAAATGCTTTTCTTTATAGACCTACAAGCTTAGTGAGAACAGAGCCCTGACTTAGTTTGTCCCTTACATTTTTACTTTGTTTCTTGCACACTTCTGTACTATGGCATCAATTTGTAAATGGAAAATATAGAGCAGATCCAGGAACAGACAACAAAGGAAAATAAATATTTCCTTTAGATTTTTCCTTTTGTTCCTGATTTTGGTTTGCAAAAAGTATTTAGCTCCCTGAACTGTTTCCACACCATGATCAATTGGGTTCAATAAATAACACAGCAATACCTATGCCCTGGTTTCTGAGAGAGTCCAAAGTCCTTTTGCCACATAGAAAGATGCCAGTATTAAAGAGAATCAGGGAATCTGCAGCAGGTTTTTTGCTATGTAATCCGAAAACAGCATGCTGCAGGGGTCAACACAGAAATTTCAGAGATCCATTCCTTATCACACTGTGTGCAGTTGTTTATCTGCACTACTTGTTTTAGCTTCAGAAGATTATCATTGCCAAATTAGCTTAGCTAGATTTCAGCTAGTCCAGTGCGCACCCTGCTGTGATTAGCAGCTCAATGCCTATATACTTTGTACATAGAGAGCATGGTGTGGGTTGGGGGCAGCTTTGAGCTATGCTGCAAGCTAAATATAAAAACTGATTATGTTAGAACTGCTGCACCTAGTAATCTAAGTGATATATCATTGGAATCAGGGTCTCTTTGCCGATATCATGCTGCTCTCAGATGAGGTAGCAAAAACTTGCTGATAGATTCCCTTTAATTCCTTTCCTCATGTTAGGCTATAGATTAAACTTAATGGCCTTAAGTCTACTTTCAACTTTAAAAACTATGAAGCTATGTTGAGAGGCAATATGTACAGTGTTCATAAGCTGAGTTCACTTTATTTAGGGCGGATGTTGGCTGTGTTATTCCACTGACACCCAATTGCCATGTAAATGAAATAGGCTGAAAGTTTCAGAATATATATTTTAAAAGTTTTTTATTTTTAAAAAACTTAAAAGGAAATACATTTCATACTAATATAAAGTTAATGTCTTATTTACTACATAGTGAACATAAAAATTAAACAAAAAAATAACAGCCGAATTGTTGGTTTTGACTATTGCACTCCCAAAATAATTTTTTATTCTTAATATATTGTATTAAAAAAGTAACAAAAAAGAGGAATAAATGTTATTACTTACAGCAAAGATGGAAATGCAGTTGTACACTACCTAGGCCAAAAACTACTACTCCAGCAGGATACAGCTACGCCCCCACTAGGTGGAGGCATCACAGGTGCAGGAGGAGCAAATCACGCACACGCTTCCAAAACGAGGAGTGGGCGATTGCTGGATGGTAGATGGTAAAACTGCACACTGATGCCTTGCATAGAGCGCTGCTCACACTTGCAGATGCACAGTCACAAACCTGCAGCCTATTAGGCGATGCCCATACTATTAGATCAGGCGGGCTGCCAAGCCGTACTCCATCTGTGCATCATACAGGGACAGGAACTCTAATATGCAAGGCCCAACAAAAAGGGGCCTGGCTGTATCCTGTACAAAAAAAAATGAGGTTTTTACTTGGTGTTATGGCCATAAGATGGAAACCTATAACCCTCGTCACGGGAACCTCTTGTTGTAGGTCCCTACACTATATATAATATAAAAAAGCAACAAAAAAGAGGAATAAATATCATTACTAACAGCAAAGATGGAAATGCAGCTGTACACTACCTAGGCCAAAAAATACAATTCCAGCAGGATACAGCTAAGCCCCCACTAGGTGGAGGCATCATAGGTGCAGGAGGAGCAAACACACACATGCTTCCAAAACATGGAGGGGGCAATTGCTGGATGGTAAAACTGCACACTGATGGCTTGCATAGAGTGCTATTCACACTAGCAGATGCACAGTCACAAACCCGCAGCCTATTAGGTGACGCCCATACTATTAGATCAGGCGGGCTGCCAAGCCGTACTCCATCTGTGCATCATACTGGGACAGGAACTCTAATATGCAGGGCCCAACAAAAAGGGGCCTGGCCATATCCTGTACAAAAAATTATGAGGTTTTTAGTTGGTGTTATGGCCATAAGACGGAAGCCTACAACTCTCGTCATGGGAACCTCATGCTTGTGGGTCACTACACTAAATATAAAAATAGCAACAACAACTAATACTCTACCAGGATACAGCTAAACCCCCACTAAGTGGAGACATCACAGGTGCAGGAGGAGCAAATCGCACACACCTAATAGGCTGCGGGATTGTGACTGTATCTGCATGTGTGAACAGCGCTCTATGCAAGGCATCAGTGTGCAGTTTTATCATCTAGCAATCGCCTCCTCCATTCCATGGGAGTGTGTGCGTGATTTGCTCCTCCTGCACTTGTGATGTCTCCACTTAGTGTGGGTTTAGCTGTATCCTGGTAGAGTATTAGTTTTTGGCTTGGGCGATGTACACACTGCAGCCCATCTTTGCTGTAAGTAATACTTAATTTTTGGACGATATTCATTCCTCTTATTGTTGCTATTTTCATTTCACTAGGCTATGAGATATATGTAACGTTCCTTAAAAACCTCAATTTTTATTAAAAATACATACATGTTATCAGCAGTTTTTGGCTGTAACGACTTGAGTTTTGCAATACTGGAAATGGGGTTTTTGTAGCTGGCAGTAATTTGTGGGTATTATGCCTAGAAATTATACTTTTAAATATGTAGGCAAGCTGTCTGTGCACATGTAGCAAGTTTTATTAACCATTATCGTTATTATACAGATTGCGGTTTGATGACAAAGTTCCTGTTCATAATACAGATTCCAAATTATTATTCCAGAATAAAGCCTATTTACTCATTACACTTGTTGACAGTCTATAAATCTCTACTGAGCATACTGGTTCCTCTTCAATCCTCCTAGCATGTCCAGTACAGATTTTGCATTAATTGGATCCATATAATTGCTGGTGGCTGTCCATGGTTGTAGCTCACTGCAACTTAATGGTGCTTTACACACTGCAACATCGCTAGCGATAGCTAGCGATGTCGTGCGCCATAGCACACGCCCCCGTCGTTCGTGCAACATTTGGTGATCGCTGCCGTAGCGAACATTATCGCTACGGCAGCGTCACACGCACATACCTGTTCAGCGACGTCGCTGTGACCGCCGAACAATCCCTCCTTCATGGGGGAGGTGCGTTCGACGTCATAGCGACATCACTGCGGCATCACTAAGCGGCCGCCCAATAGCAGAGGAGGGGCGGAGATGAGCGGGCGGAAGATCCCGCCAGGGCCGGCTCCAGGTTTTTGTGGGCCCTGGGCGAAAGAGTCTCAGTGGGCCCCATCCACACATAGACATGCACAGATACATACAGGCACACGTACACATACTTATTTAAAGAGAAATTCACAAAAACACATAGACATAAATCTAGACACAGTCATATACACTGCCATACATAGATACATATCATACATACACACACACACATTATTTTCATTATTTTTATATATTTATCCTGTATATATATTTCTAATATTGGGAAGCCGGCAACAGCCTCATTCACCTCCCGGCTTGTCTAACAGACATGGCCGCACATAGGGCACACTAACACTGCTGTATATACATCACAAGAGAGGTCTGCGATGAGGGGGGGGGGGGGGGACATACAGCACCTGGGTGGAGGGGACATACAACTCTGGGGGTATAGTAGTATGCAGCCCCCATATTGTGTTATGAAGCCCCCATTGTCCTCCATATAGTATTATGTAGCCCCCATATGCACTATGCAGCCCCCATATAGCACAATGCAGACCCAGATAGCATTAGGCACCTTCATGTAGTATACAGCACACATATAGCACAATGCAGACCCAGATAGCAATAGGCACCCTCATGTAGTACACAGCCCCTAAATACCACAGTGCAGAGCCAGCTAGCATTAGGCACCCTCATGTAGTACACAGCACCTATATAAAACACAGTGCAGAGCCAGACAGCACAGTGCAGAGCCAGATAGCATTAGGTATCCTCATGTAGTACACAGACCTGTATAGTACAGTGCAGACCCAGACAGCACAGTGGAGAGCCAGATAGCATTAGGCACCCTCATGTAGCATACAGCTTGTATATAGCATAGCCTGTATATAGCACAGTGCAGAGCCAGATAGCAGTAGGCACCCTCATGTAGAATACAGTGATTAATACTCAGTGGCGTAACTAGAGTTTGATGGGCCCTGGTGCAAAATTTGGATCGGGGCCCCCCTCCACGTACACCGACACTTAGGGTGCGGGATAATGACACTGACACTCGGGGTACAGGATAATGATGCTGACACTTGGCTCTTACCCTCAGCACCCAGGTTTCCCATGATCTGAAATCCCTCTATCAGTACCCAGCTTTCCCATGTTCTGATATCCATCTTTCCCTCAGCACCCAGCTTTCCCATAACAGAGTAAAGCTGGGTGCTGAGAGATGTATAGCAGAGCATGGGAAAGCTGGGTGCTGAGGGAAAGAGCCTTTTTCCCTCAGCACAAAACATTCCCATCCCATACTTGTATCTTTGTCCTCCTTGTATATAGATCTCCAAATACTATAATGGCCCCCACATAGCCTTTCGTATAATATAAAGGGTCCCACATAACCCGTCATATATTATAATGCACCCCCATAGTTCTCCATGTATTATAATTCACCCCATAGTATTCCATATATTATACTGCACCACAGTCCTCCATGTTTTATAACGCACACCCATGTGCGACCATGTGTAAGGTAGCCTCCATATTCCTCCATTTATTATAATGTAGCCCCCATAGTGCTATATGTATTATAATGTAGCGCCATAAATCATCATTTTGTATTATGCAGCCCCATACTCCTCCATGTATAATGCACCCCTAGTCCATGTATAAGGTGTCCTTCATGTTTATTATGCAGTCCCATAGACCTCCATGTATCATGGAGCCAGGCCCCTCCAGGCCTCCATGTGTCATGCAGCCAGCAAAATAAAAAACAAGTACCTCTCTTCTCCTTCCAACCCTGCGACTGCGGTAGTTACGCCCCTGCCCCCATATGTCACACACCCTGCACCCCCATATCACACACACTACACCCCCATATCTCACACACCCTGCTTCCCATACAGCCTGCACCCCCATATCACACACACTACACCCCCATATCACACACACTACACCCCCATATCTCACACCCTGCTTCCCATACAGCCTTCACCCCCATATCCCACACACACACACTGCTCCCCATACAGCCTGCACCCCCCATATCCCACACACACACTGCTCCCCATACAGCCTGCACCCCCCATATCCCACACACACACTGCTCCCCATACAGCCTGCACCCCCCATATCCCACACACACACTGCTCCCCATACAGCCTGCACCCCCCATATCCCACACACACTGCTTCCCATACAGCCTGCACCCCCCATATCCCACACACACACACACACACACACTGCTCCCCATACAGCCTGCACCCCCCATATCCCACACACACACACTGCTCCCCATACAGCCTGCACCCCCCATATCCCACACACTGCTTCCCATACAGCCTGCACCCCCCATATCCCACACACACACACTGCTCCCCATACAGCCTGCACCCCCCATATCCCACACACACACACTGCTCCCCATACAGCCTGCACCCCCCATATCCCACACACACTGCTTCCCATACAGCCTGCACCCCCCATATCCCACACACACACACTGCTCCCCATACAGCCTGCACCCCCCATATCCCACACATACTGCTTCCCATACAGCCTGCACCCCCCATATCCCACACACACACACTGCTCCCCATACAGCCTGCACCCCCCATATCCCACACACACACACTGCTCCCCATACAGCCTGCACCCCCCATATCCCACACACACTGCTTCCCATACAGCCTGCACCCCCCATATCCCACACACACTGCTTCCCATACAGCCTGCACCCCCCATATCCCACACACACACACTGCTCCCCATACAGCCTGCACCCCCCATATCCCACACACACTGCTTCCCATACAGCCTGCACCCCCCATATCCCACACACACACACACACACTGCTCCCCATACAGCCTGCACCCCCCATATCCCACACACACACTGCTCCCCATACAGCCTGCACCCCCCATATCCCACACACTGCTCCCCATACAGCCTGCACCCCCCAGATCTCACACACTACACCCCCATATCTCACACACCCTGCTTCCCATACAGCCTGCACCCCACAGATCTCACACACTACACCCCCATATGTCACATACCCTGCTCCCCATACAGCCTGCACCCCCCATATCACACACAATACACCCCCATATCACACACACCCTGCCCACATATCTCACCCTGCCTGTACCCCAACTTACCCCTCTCAAACACTCTGCACCCCTTCACATGCTTCTGTCACAGTCTGCAGCCCTCATATGCCACTCACCCTGCAGCCCCCCTCACCCTCATGTCCCCTCTTTTCTTATTACCAGTCATCATGTGTCCATTATCTCCTTCAGGATTCAGTATCTTGCTTTCTGCCGGCATCCTGTGTCTCCTCCCACACAGTCACATGGGCGTGACATCATCGCAGGTCCTGCAGGATGGAGTATTCCGTCTGCTGTGCAGGTCAGGAGCACTCCTGCAGCTCCGAAACGGCTGGTGGCCTCTCCAGGTCAGGGGCCCCTCTACTGACACTGGGCTCCCCTGACTCACAGGCCGGCCACTACACAGCGGCACTACACATAGGGGCCCGGCAGCCGGCTCTGCAGAGCGGCTGCCGGGCCCCTATGTGTACTAGTGCCGCTGTGTAGTGGCCGGCCTGTGAGTCAGGGGAGCCCAGTGTCAGTAGAGGGGCGGCTCACTTCTCGTTCGCCCGCTGATCCGGTCTCCTCGGCGCGTCGTCCATTGCTGTCGCTCACTCTGACCTCTCAGCAGGCGCGCAGTGATGACGTCACCGCGGTCCTCTACAGAGCTGTCAGAAGAACGCCGACAGTCACAGCGGGGAGAATGATAAGAGAGAGAGCGCGCCGCTCACTCTCTCATCATTGCTCTCAATTGTATCGGCACCTGCGATGCCGATGCAATTGAAAGCTCGATCCTCGGCGGGGGGCGGTGACAGCGCGGCCACCGGGCCCCCCTGAGTAGCGGTGCGCTGCTCCTGCCACCGCGAGTGGGCCCCCCCCGGCAGCTCAGGGCCCCGGCATTTGACCGGGTTTGCCGGGTGCTGGCGCCGGCCCTGGATCCCGCCCACCTCCTTCCTTCCTCATTGCCGGTGGACGCAGGTAAGGAGATGTTCGTCGTTCCTGCGGTGTCACACACAGCGATCTATGATGCCACAGAAACGACGAACAACATCGTACCTGCAGCAGCGATATTATGAAAAGGAGCAATGTGTCAACGATCAACGATTTTTGACGCTTTTGCGATCGTTGATCGTCGCTCCTTGGTGTCACACGCTGCGATGTTGCTAATGGTGCCGGATATGCGTCACTAACGACGTGACCCTGACGATATATCGTTCGCGATGTCGCAGCATGTAAAGCACCCTTAAGTCCTATTCCAGTCAACAGGACTAAGCTGTAATGACATTCTAACCAATATTGAGTATGTGGTGTAGTGCCCCTGAACCAATCAGGAGCTACAAAGTACTGCATCCTGTCAAAGATGTAGGGCCTACACCCAGGAACCAGGAAGCTCAGTGCCAGTAACAGCAAAACATATTATAATCCCTGTTTTTCCCTCTCCCCATGGACTGATGACAGACTAGAGTTGCACCAAATGGATGGCCACCTAGGGGTGGAAACGATCCAGTCCACTACACGACAACCAGGTGGGAGGGGTCAGACAGTCAGTAAGGGGAAGTGAGAGGAGACGAACGTAACTATACTGACGGAAGTGTGTAACGGTGACCTGAGGGTCCAGGCGTGTGGTTGCCGGTGGAGTACGGCGGAGTACTCCCGGAACCATAGCACCGACGGGGTACAGAATCCTAGGTCAGGCAAACGCTCCAGGCAGAGTTGATAAAATCTGCACAGTGAGGAGACCATCCAGAACCTCACTGACCATAAAGTCCGAGGCACCAGCAGTGACGGGAGAACCAGGGACCGGAACAGAGCACCAAGCCTACAGGGTTAAAACTGTCTGCCGTAAGGACTAAAGACTGAGAGACTACAAGGAGGGGACCCCAAGATGCTCCAAACCATGGGAACCCACCAACTTGAGAAAGGTGCAGGGGAAAGAAGCTACCAGGTCACCAACCCGACACTGGGACTAAGGGAACCAGTGGTGAGGACCAGCCTTCCTCTGGGTACCAGCCATCCAACTGCTGTAAGTAAAGAACCAAGTTACACTGCAATCCATTGTGTGGCCTACCTTCTTTCCGCACCTGACTCCATCACCTACCCCCCTGGGACCCAGGCCCTACTTGCGAAGGGCCCAACATCCAGGCTGCCCCTAACAACAGCCCCAGCGGTGAGAGACTGTGCAGCGGCAGTTCCATCACCATAACCGCAACCCGCAAGTGGCGTCACAATACAAACTTTATAAATATTCCCTTGTACATAACCCCCTTCAAGTGACGCCCAGGGTCACGGAACCGGGCAATGGCCACCCAGTGAACTGTCCCCAAAAATATAGGGCCCGGGACCGAGTACCCCATAGCCCTGGGGTGAGTTAGTGGAGCTGAAGAAGAACAGTTCTGTCTGATGCCCAGTGCCAGACCCCATTGGGTTGATAATATAGGTCTATCTTAAGAATAGGATATCTATAGCACAGCTCCAGAAAACCCCTTTAAAGGAAATCTGTGAGCAGGTTTTTCTTACCTCAGCTGAGAGCAGCATGTTGTAAGCAAAAAGACCCTGAATACAACGATTTATCACTTAGATTACTGGGTGCAGCCATTCAGAATTTTTAGATTTAGCCATATAGCAGAGCTGAGAGAGCTCTTCCCGCCCCCACCAGGCTCTCTATAGGGGGCATGTCAGTCTGCCATTCGCGTGACTTTGTAGTCTGAGCAATGATAAGTCCTGCTGTTTAAACAAACAGCAAATAACAGATCGATCCTGAAAAGACAGGCAGCCCTGAATTATTTATTTTCACCCTTGCAGCAGCCTATCTTTAGCTTACATAGCAAAAACCTGCTGACAAATTCCCTTTAAGGGAATACGCATATGATATCTTTTCAGTCACATTTCAGGTGCAATCAATCTGAAAAATATGCCTGGTGCAAATGTATTAATACTGAACACTGTAAAGCCTAAAAGTATACGGAATACTATCAATACTATAGTTTATGTACCATAAAACTAAAGCTTGTGCCACATCATTTGTTTCTGAAGCTTCATACGTGTTCACAACTCTGTTTTATCTCTAAATGTATCTAATACAAGTGTTGAAACTTATGCTAAAAGTTCAGAGACTGAATATTGTACAATCCAAGGGATACAAGCCAACGCTGAAGTAGTGCATTACTAGTGTCTATCAAGAAAAGAATTGTACATCAACTATTGGATCTACAGTCAGGGCCAGAAATATTTGGACAGTGACACAAGTTTTGTTATTTTAGCTGTTTACAAAAACATGTTCAGAAATACAATTATATATATATATATAATATGGGCTGAAAGTGCACACTCCCAGCTGCAATATGAGAGTTTTCACATCCAAATCGGAGAAAGGGTTTAGGAATCATAGCTCTGTAATACATAGCCTCCTCTTTTTCAAGGGACCAAAAGTAATTGGACAAGGGACTCTAAGAGCTGCAATTAACTCTGAAGGCATCTCCCTCGTTAACCTGTAATCAATGAAGTAGTTAAAAGGTCTGGGGTTGATTACAGGTGTGTGGTTTTGCATTTGGAAGCTGTTGCTGTGACCAGACAACATGCGGTCTAAGGAACTCTCAATTGAGGTGAAGCAGAACATCCTGAGGCTGAAAAAAAAGAAAAAATCCATCAGAGAGATAGCAGACATGCTTGGAGTAGCAAAATCAACAGTCGGGTACATTCTGAGAAAAAAGGAATTGACTGGTGAGCTTGGGAACTCAAAAAGGCCTGGGCGTCCACGGATGACAACAGTTGTGGATGATCGCCGCATACTTTCTTTGGTGAAGAAGAACCCGTTCACAACATCAACTGAAGTCCAGAACACTCTCAGTGAAGTAGGTGTATCTGTCTCTAAGTCAACAGTAAAGAGAAGACTCCATGAAAGTAAATACAAAGGGTTCACATCTAGATGCAAACCATTCATCAATTCCAAAAATAGACAGGCCAGAGTTAAATTTGCTGAAAAACACCTCATGAAGCCAGCTCAGTTCTGGAAAAGTATTCTATGGACAGATGAGACAAAGATCAACCTGTACCAGAATGAAGAAAAAAGTTTGGAGAAGAAAGGGAACGGCACATGATCCAAGGCACACCACATCCTCTGTAAAACATGGTGGAGGCAACGTGATGGCATGGGCATGCATGGCTTTCAATGGCACTGGGTCACTTGTGTTTATTGATGACATAACAGCAGACAAGAGTAGCCGGATGAATTCTGAAGTGTACCGGGATATACTTTCAGCCCAGATTCAGCCAAATGCCGCAAAGTTGATCGGACGGCGCTTCATAGTACAGATGGACAATGACCCCAAGCATACAGCCAAAGCTACCCAGGAGTTCATGAGTGCAAAAAAGTGGAACATTCTGCAATGGCCAAGTCAATCACCAGATCCTAACCCAATTGAGCATGTATTTCACTTGCTCAAATCCAGACTTAAGACGGAAAGACCCACAAACAAGCAAGACCTGAAGGCTGCGGCTGTAAAGGCCTGGCAAAGCATTAAGAAGGAGGAAACCCAGCGTTTGGTGATGTCCATGGGTTCCAGACTTAAGGCAGTGATTGCCTCCAAAGGATTCGCAACAAAATATTGAAAATAAAAATATTTTGTTTGGGTTTGGTTTATTTGTTCAATTACTTTTGACCTCCTAAAATGTGGAGTGTTTGTAAAGAAATGTGTACAATTCCTACAATTTCTATCAGATATTTTTGTTCAAACCTTCAAATTAAACGTTACAATCTGCACTTGAATTCTGTTGTAGAGGTTTCATTTCAAATCCAATGTGGTGGCATGCAGAGCCCAACTCGCGAAAATTGTGTCACTGTCCAAATATTTCTGGACCTAACTGTATTTTTTCAATGACAGATTCATAGAATGGCTAACCTTTTGTTCCTGTTTGGATTATATATTTGATTCTGGAAGCTTAATTTGCCTGTTAATATCAAAATGGGATATTTAGTGGGGGTGGAGGGGCTAACATTGTCTGGAAACCATCAATAACCCAAACCAAAACTCAGAGATAACAGTAGCTTAGAATTCTCTCTCTTTTTGTTGCCATTTTTTGTGGTCTCTATTTTCTTTATCAAAAACAAGAGTGGTTCTTATCAGAAACACAACATAATTCTCAAGTTTGACACACACACACACACACACACACACACATGTATATATATATATATATATATATATATATATATATTTATTAAATGTGATGGAACAATAACATATTTTTAAATCAGACCTCTTTCCAAATTTGTTAGTTAAATGTGATGTAAATCTCATATGTGCACAGTTAGTAGTCACTTGGTAGCTCACAAATGGCTAGAACAAAGAGGCTTGGTGCAAGCTACTCTGTTTTCCAGAACCCAGAGCTTGCCCTGGCCTTCACTCTTTAACCCTTGTACAGGGATCTAGACTAAAACAGAGGTCCCTAGCTAAGGGCCACAGAGTCAGCTGCTGTTCAGTGGTGCAAGCTGTCAAGAAGGATAGTCAGGAAGCTGGGTCAGATCCAGGAGGTCACGTTAGGAACAGAACCAACAAGTGAATATTCAAATGTAAAGCCAAGGTCAATACACATGACTATCAAGTCAAAATACAGGAGCACAGGACAGAAGCACAAATCACGATAGAGTTGACTGGCAGTGGGAGCTAGCTTTCTGGGGTTTACATAGAAGGGCCCAACCCAGTGCTGATGGCAGACAAAAATCAAGACAAGATTAATACCATAGCTTCCAGACTGGGCAGAACTACAAGTCCCATGAATAATATTGAATTGTTATATCAAGCATCACCCACAACAACAGTGTGTTACCGCCTAGTGGCTGAAGCAGAAACTGGCACAGAAGTTGCAATATACCACATTGGAGTGGAATAGTATAGTGTGACTGGGAAATGGCATGGTGTGGTATCTTCTCTACTTTAGGTTTAATCTATAAGGATGTATGACGTTATACTGTATACTGCCAAACAAAGTTCCTCCTAACATATCATTGTGTTGGGAGAGAGATGGCCATACAGGAAGATGCTGAGTAGTCAGTGAATTGGACAGTGTTGCACAGCCAAGGCACACATGTCCAGAGTTAGGAGCAGTGAGCAGTAGCTGTAGTTGGCGTTAGGTCTGACAAGAGAAAGAGAGACTCCAAGATCCAGCATGGTGCTTTTGGACCATTAATCATACCATGGACTTGATCTGGTTTGCTGCCATGATTGGGCCTCTTGGTGTAGGATTTCTGTATATAAAAACATTTTTAAAAAGGAACTGTACTTTCCATAAACTTTGAATAAATCAATAGTACAAGTGATTATAGGAAACTTTGTGTTGCTTCAGACACTTCTTCCTCTTACCCCTGCCTCCGAAATGTATCATTCACTGTGAAAAAGTAGCTCAAGTCCATCTTGTTTTGAGGAGATGAACTGCAGGTCTCGTGACAGCTCATTATCAACTATGAAGAGTAGAGGGAAAAGATCCGACAGAGGCAGGCAAGAAAATTTGATGCAAAGCTCTGTAACAAGTGTTTTACCTTGCATCAGAGCTGCTTCAGATCAAGACAGCTCAGCTCTGCTGTAAAATGTCCTCCTTGTTGCTGCAGTTTGTTTTTGTGAGCTCAAAAGTGAATGAAACACAGGAACCCCCTTGTCTATGGTTTGCTGTCTATGGAAGAAATATCTGCTCATCTCCTCTTCCCAGCAAACGGTGTATTGCAAGTTACAGATAGGGCAGGCAGACTGGAAAACTAGTGAGAATGCAGGATATAAGCCTCATAATGGCCAGAATTGTGCTATTCCTCATGTACACACAGAACTGCTTATTCTGAAATGTTATTTTTAAGTATAATTACCCTTTAATTTTACAAATGGTATAAACCACTAAGAGGCTAAATTATGCATCCAAGGTGTTTAGTGTACCAGTGGATCTAAGACCGAACCAGCCTGCTAGCCAGGAGACTATGCTAGCCTATTTGGACTCCAATGGTCAGTTAGAGGTACGAGAACAGACAATGACACACAAATAAAGGAAATTTGCAAGTATATTCCTTGAAATAAAAACCATATTGGTGATTCACTTGCTTTCCAAAACATAAATAGAAGAAGAAGGGTCACATATTAAGGCACACCCTAGAATCAGTTCATGAATTTTATTGCTACATGTAAAGAAAAAAGGAAAATATACAATTAAAAACACATAGGCTCCCTCTTTACACTTGGTATGGTTTAGCTGCATGTACTGTATATAACTTCCTTAAACCAGTGCACAGTAGGGCTTGGCTAGTTACTCCTTCAGTGTGATAGCGCCTGCCTTATGAGATCCATATCACTCGGGCAATTAATCAATTAACCAAGAGTTGAAAAATAATAAAAAAATAAAAATAATTAAAAAAAAATACTACAACGGGGGCACTTCCTAAATGGTACTTCACCATTGTAGCAAGGAAAAGTAGCCTGAAAAAGTAAATATCAATTGGCCAACAGGCTAAATGATGTACTTAGTTTAGACAAAGCAACTATCTCGGTGGATGCGGCATGAGAATGTTAATGCAGTAAAAATATCCTAAAATTTTCCAAAACATAACCTGCTGACAAACTCTATCCAGGCTTACCCCTTCACAAAAGAACACGAGTCGGATTATTATGGGGATATCTACAAGTATGCACAAGATTAGCACAGAAATAAATCTGAGAAACCAAAAGAGCTTTCATAAACTATTGGTAGACCATAGCTCAATTGGCGCAGATAGAACAACATATTGCTTATACATGTAGTTTAGTTTTAAACAAGTGTTGCTGTTGGTTTATTTCCACTTTTGTTATTTTTATTTGCACATTTTATTAAAGTTTAAGTTTTAATACTAAAACACATCTAAAATTACTTAAATTGGATTAGTCAGTGAAACGTATGCAACGCCATGTGAATAAAATCACACTCCGCCTGAGAGATCCTTTGGTGTCTTGGAGCAACACAGGCAGACTCGGTCGTCGACCTGCTGTGTGCTGATTCATAGGCAGGCTAGCAAGAGTTAATCTGTGATAGTCTGCTTGTTTGCTATTTTTAATCACCTGTTGTAAGAAAGCTTATTACATCTGCTCCCCTCACCTATATATACTGGTTGGGTCCCTCCTCCTATGCCAGCTATAGTTTATCTTAATTGGTCTCGTGTGGTGTCCCTGACTATCTGGTGCTTATAGTTCTTGTTGCTTTGTGCAGTTGTGGAGTTTACCCCAGTTGTCTTTTGTAGTTTCCTTCCTGCTCTTGTTTTCCTCCTGAATCTCTTATTGTCTTATCCTTGTGTGTGTGCAGTGTGTCAGAGTTTTGGATTTCCCTTATCTTATTTCATCTGTGTTTAACAGAACACTCCTGCCCCATCCTTCTCTGATGGGAGGGAGAGGGGGAAATCACATTAGGTCTTGTCAGGAGCAGGGCCAGAAATGGGACTCAGGAATCTCCACCATCAGGAGTATCCCTGAGGTTAGGGATAGCATAGGGCCCCCTATCCCTTTTTATCCAACAAGTCACATTGTGACAGAATCAGAGCAAGGGATCCAACAAATATCGCCATCTATGTTCGTGGTTCACATGGAGTTGTATCCAGGACCAATGACCAATATTACGAGCATATTACTGTTATCCTCTTGCCCTGAGATACTTTATTTCTTTAAAGAAAATGTGCAATGAGAAGATGATCAATTGTTTAATTTTTTTTTAAATGCATGTAATAATGTTTTCTATTCTACATATTATTATGTATAAATAAAAACTAAAAATCTTGCAATTTTCACAATGGTCTCATTGACAATAGCAACAATAGAATGGCTACTGATTGTACAAAACTTCATTATAATGTTGTTTTGCCGAAATTACAGTTGACAACTACATGCTTCTCCCACCTGGTGCCAAGCTCCACTGGCTAAGAATGGTCATGGACCTCAGTTTAACACAACAGCCCTTCTTCTTCCATTCTGCTTTGTTAACAGGACATCACTGCTTACTTCTTGCTAATTGACAGCTTTCTCCTTGCAGTTTGGCAGCAGGGAACTGACCAAAAATTAAGCATGACAATGGTAGAGATGGCATAATAATAGAGCAGAGCATAAAAGATACCGATTTGTCAACACTTTGTCACCAGAACATGCAGAATCGTTGGTAAGAGTGGTCTCTTGTGGCTCTGAAGAAGTAGAGATCAGTGCTGGGCAGAATGGTAAAGTAGTTGTCAACTACCTGCCTGTAAGTTCCTTGCCCAAGAGCAAAACAGTTTTTTGGATAACTCCTTTAACTGTTGTCTGATAAGGCATACGCAACATTCACTAAAAACTTTACTACTGATATTGTTGAGCATAAGTCAATGGAATGGCTTCAAAGTAGAAGCAAATATGCTCCAGGTCAAGAAATAATTCAACACAAGCAGATAGTTATCGATTTCTAAAAATGACATAATCTGTCATTCATGGCCACAGAGATGAGTTCTGAATCCTCTGGTGCAAGGGATAGTGAGCAGCATTTTATATGTTCTTAGGAGTGAGCATTGGGACATAATTTTGAGTGTCGACTGACACAGGAGCAGAGCAAGAGTGTCAAATTTACAATGGATACAGGGGAGGGGATGTCTATTAAAAATAGGTGATTTAGGTGCATTATGACAGTCAAAAAATTCTCATATTCTCATATTTGCAGCTTCCTCTGGAGTACACTATATAGTTGTGGAGCCCAAAGGCGGCATTATTATTTTATATTGACCATGGTGAGGGAATTTTTACTGTATAGGAACAAAATAACCATATTTTCCGGTTTGTAAGACAAACAAACTGCATATGGCTTACCACGGCGGCAGTGCTGGTGCAGGGTCAGCGATACAGAGGGCTCGGAGAGGGTCTCACAGCAGTGGAGCAGCTCAGGAGGGTCAGTGTGCGGGAGTGGAGGATCGGCAATACTGCGGGCTCGTGGGGTGGTACAGCTGTGGGTGGCATTGATCTGCCGGCAGGCTCAGAGGAGTGGGTGTCACAGCTCAAGAGGGTCAGTGTGCGGCAGTGGAGGGTCGGTGATACTGCGACCCTCTGCATACTGACCCTCTTGAGCTGCGACACCCACTCCTCCGAGCCTGCAGCATCACCAACCCTTCTGAGCCACGACACCCCCTCCTCCATGCCTGGAGCATCGCCTACCCTGCCTCCTATGACCTTCTTAAGCTGCTACACCACCACCGCTCCCCCTTGGTGATCTAATATAAGAGGCACTAGGATTATAACACAAACACTCATTTTAACAGTAAAAACTATTTTTTTCCTATTTTCCTTCTTCAAATTTGGGGTGCATCTTATAATCTGGTGCGTCTTATAAAACGAAAAATATGGTAATTTGCACGGCACAAAAGCAAGCACTAATATTATACAGGGCACAAGGGGGCTTCGTAATGCGTAGTGGGCACTGAAAGGGATATTATGGGTAGTATAGTCATTATAGAAGTATGGGGAGGGCACACAGAGACAATATGTGTCTGGAAGAAGTCTTCAAAATAGTGTGGGCTATATAGCCAAGAAAAAGGGAAAGTGGACCCCTTTAATCAAAGAAAGCGTAACCTGTGAGTCATTCTATGTAATTGTTCTGTATTTATACGTACTGAACTGATATCTGACCATTATTTGGAGATTACCCTAATTATAGCTATGCCTGCTTAGAAAAGTTGTGTTATAGATATGATGCCTCCAATATTTAGATTTTTTTTAAGGTGGCAAAACACATTTCTTAGGACTTTAGCCTCTAAACTTTTAACATTCTTGCAATGATCTTACAGTATTTCACATCATAATAGATGGTGATTTATCAGTAGGCAAGCTGGAGAGAAATTAGCTCCCAGGGCATCGTCTAGGGAGTGTCAGTCCTTTTAAAATCTAATTCCGCTTGTAAAAACTCTTTATTTTGCCAAATATGTATTTTTCCCCACAAGACATACAGATGGATTCTGCATTAGATGCACTGAGACTACAGATTGATGAGAGAATATTTGTATGACAAAATCTCTATGAATATAACTTCAATTTCACATGATATTGCCAGGCTAATGAACAATCATACAGTTATACTAAACTCTAGTGCTTTAGAAAGTGGGTGCATTATGTTCATTTCTCACATATTATAACATGTTGTTTGCTTTGATACCACATCGTGCCCACTCTGAATAACAGTTTCTTTGTACCAGCTGTCACTCCTTATTTACACTATGTTTTGTTCCTTCAGCATCTGACATTATCATCTGTTGTTTTCTCAGCAAACCAATGAAATCCGCTCCATTTTTTTGCATTCTGTATTTAATGAATCCATTTGATGTTCTTTTATAGCACAGATACAGTTTAACAGCATTAATAAAAACCTGCTGGCCAATAGATATATACGGTATATATCACTGAACTTGGTATTGTAGACAGTATCTAATAGAAAGATGTACTAACATCTTATTACCGCATTAAGGTTTTTATGCAGCTTTGCATGGAATTTAGATCCTAAATACAGAGATTGTAAAGATAAAATAAGTGGATCTTAAAGAGAACCTGTCAGCATGATTTTGCATAATGGCACTAGTATATGGATTAAATTGATACCTTTAGTGAAGAATTCCGCATCCTGATTGTTCTTTAATCTAGTTTTGAAGTTTTTGTGTAGTAAACCTTAGTTTTCAGAAGGTCAGGACTGATGGTAGGGTCTTCATCTCCTGCCCCGGCCCCTCCGCTTCCTCTGGTGTCTGTATGACAGGTTTCTGAGTGACCTGTCTCTTGTTAGAACTAGAACTACTGGACTCGTGACACCTATATATGGTGCAAAGTAGTCAAAATGACTACCTCAGTAGTTCTAGTGTTAAAAGTTCACATCATCGCCGTTCTCGCTGTGGAAGGCCCTTGTACAGGCAGTCTTCAGTAAAATGGTGCTGGTAGTGGCACTTGACCTGCCGTTGGTCTTCAATAAAATGGTGCCAGTGATGTTGCATGCACAGACTGAGATCTCAGCTCAATAAAGTCCTTTAGACATTGTATTGAGCCGCGATCTCTATCTGCCCATGTGCCGCTACTGGCAGCATTTTATTGTAAACCATCAGCAGGACAATCTGTGCAAGTGCTATCATTGATGCCATTTTATTGACGACCTCCAATAGGTCGATGTACACAATCGTTAGTGAGGATAGCACTGGTGCTAACTGTCATGCAGGAGGCGCAAACTTTCATGCAAGAAGCAGGTCTCTGAGTAGGCAGAGACCTGTCATACAGACACCAAAGACAATTGGTTGTCTTTACATTACAAAATCGTGCTGACAGATTATCTCTAATAAGCAGTGCCTTTATTTTTATTGTCATTTTTTTAATTCAAACATTAAAAAAAACCTGTCTTCTGTAAACCTGAGCTTAGCCCTTCAGGGAACTGACCCCCATACTTATTAGATAGCTGCTGGCCAACAGTTATCTCCCAACTCCCCCAGGAATGTTAGGCTCATCTGTGCACACCTGTGCTCTCTTTGATAGATCTGCTGCCAGACTCCTCTGGAAATCCAACAGGTCGCTTCCTTCTCTCCCTCAACATCATGTCGGGGGAGAGTCGGGAGGCCCCCATATGCATTAAACTGTCAGCCAATCTATTCATTAATTTAACTAAGATAAGTATTTCAAGTTTAATCTTTGCTAAAACAGTGGCACTACACTTTAGATACATGGCAAAGGCAATTTTTTTATACAAATTATGGACGAGGCAACTAGCTATACATTGGGCAGACTTTTACCAAGGATCTTTTTAACTAGTGGATGCACGGAAGAGAGAATGTGCACTTCATTCAATAGCCCATTCAAAAATTTTTAAATTTTCTTATCCCCTGTATTACTTGAAGAGAACCTGTTACCAGATCATAAATGGGCAGTTTTTTCTCTTTTTATTCCCACTGTTCCCAAGCATTCCATCATTTTTTTTCTTTTTAAATCTAATGGTCTTTATGAGAGTTGGATGGTTCGTTTCAGAAGACTTTGGTCCATCATTTGCTGGAGGGAGGCTTGCAAATGTTTTACTTTTTGGGATCCCTGATGCAACTGTGACGCCCTTGCCTATCAGGTCGTCACAGGATATTGTGCAATCTGCCCTTCTGCACAGTATCCAACCCTCCTTGGTTAAGGGTCCTGGTCCTTTGGTGTTGCTAACAGCTTAGCAAGTCAAAATCCTAGGAACACTTTGCACCATACTCACCAGACACACCATTGGGGGCCTGAAGGGAATAGGGCCGCCCATATGGGGGGTTGAAGAGGAAAGTGACAAGGTGGAAAAGGGAGTAAGGGAGTTGTGTGGTGACTCTCAAGAGGAGAGGTCACAGGTTAGGAGCTGGGCTCCTTGAGTAGTAGGTGGCAGACGTTGGTCTGGGCCTAATAGGAGATGGAACACCGGTCGCAGGGGATCGTGTCAAGGGGCACGGATTGCTGATGAGGGCAGCTGGCGGCCTTGAGCCATCTCCGGGCAGGGGCTAGGGCACGACGGGGTACGCGGACCCTAGGCCGGGAAGTAGCTTCAAGCGTCCTGGTAATTTACCCGACGGTGAAGCCTTCAAGATTCATCCCTTACCCACTCCAAAATCGGGGTGCTAGTGCACCGATGGGATAGGACTTTCCCAGACACAGTCCATAGAAATTGCGAGCATGAACCCTGAGAGCAAGCTCACTCCGTTAGCCATACGGGTGAGCGGGACCCGACTAGTTCCACACTACAGGGTCCAAACAGTGAACAAAGTGCCATGGAAAAGGCCACAGGCTAACAAGCAACACCAAGGGCACGGACCAAAGCGTGCTTCCTCCCTGCTGCAGCGGTGCTCAGAATTCTGGTTTATAAGCTGTCGGTGTCAGTATTCTTGGACTGAGTGAGTACACAGAAACGCTTCCTTTTCCCAATGGCACACCCCCTCCTGCACCACCAACACCAGGCCCCGAGGCACAAACCCCCTACCCACGGAGGGGTTAAACATCTTGCTGCTGTACCATCGCCACCGGGCTCCCCCGCTCCCCAACAGCAGCAGTGGTATCCCACCTTACCACGCACCATGGGTGGCGTCACGAACTTCTAACTCCCTTGTACATACCCACTTTTCAAACTCGAGTGTCCGCACGAACCCCCAGGTCTGGTGACCCCTCGAGCCACCGCGGCTCCGGATCCGAGCGGCTCGGCCGCTGGCACGGGGGCGGTACACAACCTTTTGCTGCTATGTCATCATTCCAGCGTGCCAATCAAAACCTACACTGAGGTTCCCATCCATGTCATTACAGACCACTAACCTGGGCAATGGAAAGAAGTCTCGCAAATTGATCCGCCCAAGTCTAGTCTTTACCAAGGGGAAGTTGCTACAGAATATAAATGCCGACCAAACTAAAGTCATGCCCCAGAAAATCCTGTGAGCAACTCTCTTGGTAAAAACCATAAAAATTAACCATAAAAAATGGCCTGCATCTCTGGAATCATAAGGCGGATGTAAAAGAAAATATAAAAGGTATACTTGGGTGTAGTAGGTGACAAAATATGCGCAAGACTGGGCCACTTTGGACCTGGTGACAGTTCTTCTTTTAAGACATAATTAGCAGCTCAGCCTGGCTCAGCCATGCATTGGAGATAGTCCAATGTTTTTATTCGGTACATGATTATGTACAGCTCTATGTCTTAATTGTGTTGGTTTTGGATTTGCTGCAGTGTTTTTTCTTATGTACATGGAACCTTTTAGCCTGTACTACTAAACTGGTGAAAATGGAAAAAATACAGCAAGATGGATGGTTTACAAACATTTACTGAATATGCCAAAGCCTAAGAAAAAAAAAAATCACTCGAACACCAATGAAAAAGCAGACGCGTTTCAAACATGGCCCTTACTCATTGTAGGTGAGCTGACCCTTTCTTGTTTGCTCCAATAATTTGTCACACAGATGCCATATAAATCTGAGAAAAAAAAAGGAAAAAAATATGTATACGTCTCCTAAAATTGGAAGCATACAGACGTACAGAAAGGTGCAATAGATTTCTATGGGTATTACGGCTCTATATATAGAAACAGAATGTGCAATATGGTTTGTACAAGAGGCCATATTGCCTATAACTCATAAAATGATACATCAAAATATAGCACCAAGTTTACATACACCGTCTCTGCAAAAAGACCATTTACCAGGCACATCTACTGACACAAACCTGCTGCCAAAACCAGATTCTTTGTAAATGTGTTCCATAGTGATAAGAGTACAAATAATGGGTTTACCACTGACAAGGCATTTTGTTCATATATTACTGCCAACTTGATGTTTTTTGTCCTTTCCTATATTTAGGATGTAGCCAGTGTTAAATATGTGACACAGAAATAACACATGAAAAGAGAAATACAATAAAGTTAGCCCCCACTGCTCGGAGAACACAATTCTAAAACTCCCCCAAACCCATGGACGTATATCATGTGTCAGTGCTTTCCTTTCAAGTCACTTTGCCAAACCTGTTTTAGATATAGTATTATGAGTTTATGAACTACATCAGATTTTATGTGAAACACGGCCTTGCATTGCAACTGCAGCTTTTTTCCCTGACTTATCATAGCCACATTGCTTTTCGAGAAGGCAACTGATGCAACCTGCCAAAAAGAATGATGTCATTATGGACTTTCTCCACCCACTGTCTAGGCCATTTATCTTGCCTTCAGCACAAGGGTCTGGCACCCCTGATAAGAAAGTTTGTCTGAATCATAAAGTAAAAGCAACAAAACATGTCTCCTAACATAACATGACAACATAAGATATTATTCTACCCCATGTATACAACCATAAAAAAATGGAGTTGGTGCAAATCAATTCGTTGGATCCAGTACATGAGCCACATCATTAATCTTGAAGCACTGTACGGGAGCCTTGCAATCTATCTCCTACATACTACATCCGCAGCATTCCTTCCAATTAGCTAGGCTCAAGGAACGTCATTGTTCCGTCATGATGCTGATGTGACGTCTTGCCAGGTGGGCTAATCAAAAGAAGAGCCGAGAAAGTTAAGAAGTAGAAGCCTTATTTAATGGCTCCGACCCAATGGCCAGAGATTACTGACCTGGCTACTGGGCCAGGTTCTTACAAAACGAATCACACCACCTCTAAAGATTTGTGAAACAATTCACACCACCTCTAAATATAATCTTTAGTAAATGTATATAAAAGTATATATATTACAGTATGTTTATTCATATGAGTGTTGTCTGTACTAATACTTTTCAACATAGAATCTGCACTAATTTGGATCCTCTGGACAGGTCTCAAGGGCAATATCTACAGGAAGAGTCCGTGACTACGTACCGTGCACATATAGTGGTCCTTTCCATCAACATTCTTTCTAAATCACAGAAGTGAGTACTAGGCACATGTGCATGTTTACAAAGTTACCTCCCATCTGCGCTGTCCTGCAAGCCTTGCTTACTTTATATTATATATATATATATATATCTGTCTACATTTGTCAGCATCAAGATTACGCCTCAACGGACTTTTTGTTTTTAGAGCACATACAAGGATACAGATATAAGATCAGACGTGTGCTATCTATTTAGTTAAGCTGTATTTGTATATAAAAGAGGATTAGACAAGAGCTTTATCTTTATGTGCAGAATATACATAAACTGTCTATATACACAGAAGCTCCAGAGACATTGAAGCAAATGCTTGAGGGCTTGTATTTGCAGGCTGTAATTCCCCACATTCATTCAACCTCAGCCAAAAGCGCTGATGAGCACCTCCTTGCATGGATAGGAAACTAAACTGCAAAAGTAGATCTATTGCTCCTTTATGGAGAACGCTTTCAAGAAAACAGCCTTAGTATTTCTAGCTGGGGAGAAAACACTTTCTGAATGTCGAACGTTCTGCAAATTAAATACAAAAACTAACATAATGATAATCCCACAAATAGACAAACACAGTTTTTTATATTTTTTTTATATATAATATATATATATATATATATATATATATATAAAAGTGTGTGTATTATATATATAGTTCTTACCTTAGCTGTTCCTTACTAAATGTTCAATGAGATTAGTGACCCATTATACACAGGTGAAAAATATTTTGGGGAATACAGCATTTCCTGATGCTGAAGAGTTACAATTCAAGCTTTACATATTTATTAATTGCTTATTATACCGAAATGGATCCCAACATATTTTTGGCATTTCTGCTTAAAGAACATTTCACACATAATAATAATAAAAATAATAATAATAATAATCATAATCATAATAATATTCTAGCCACTGAGACCTCCAAGACTAAAATGAAGCATCTACAAGTGTCACAGTACTAATAAAATATTCACACATTATTCCACATGCAGTTGTTAAATGACCCTTTTTCATACCAGCCCCCCTTTAGTCATTGTCACAGGTACATTGTTCACATACCTAGTATATTCTTCTCTCCAAGTCTTGAGCATCCAGGGGTCTCATGGGTGCTGCCTTTTGCCAGGCATCTGGCTTACTCCAAATCCTCGCGACACCCTTGACATCTGTAGGGCAGTGACGGTCCAGCTCAAGCCTTTACTTAGTTCTTTCTGTCTCTGCAGAGCACATGCTTTTGAAAAAGTCCAGGAGAGATTATAGTTAGGTTGTTAAAAGCAGAATACTCCCCCTCCCACTTAATGTATATATGTAAACTCACTGTCACCACCTAGAGGCATACCTATTGCTTCTTCTCCAGATTACTTTTAGAAGAAAAAAAAAGAAATACCGGTTTGCTTCAAGGGATGTACTGTATCATTAATAGCTGTCTGTATAATTGTAGCCTAGAGAGTTAGGAAGCTTTGGCACAATCAAAAGGGGTTTTCCACTACATATTGAACCGAAGTAATGGTGCGGCTTTTCTTTTAAGTATGCCCACTTTTTGAAGTCATTAGCATATGACATTCACAAGAAGAGCACCTTGAGGATGTGTACATCTGCTCCACCAGATATGAATGCTAGCTTTTTCATGAATAAAAACTGTTTTGTGTGGAAATTACTGGACACAGGTGGGTGTCTCTTCCAGACAGCAGGAAATATGTATCAGATTTCACTCTTAATTTTTCTCGCTTGTAACAAAAAGTCATTCTCATGGTAAACCACTGCAAAACCTTCACATAGTCGTGCACTGTATGATGTGCGACACAATGCTAATTGGGTTTATAAAATGAATAACCAATCGACCATCAAAGTGTGACGGATGCAAAATATTTTTTTTAACAAAAGTATTCTCACCATTGCTTTTATAGAATAAATAATTATGTATTCCATAAAATGATTCCTCCATTATCTGCCTCTATCAGACGCGGGTGGAGTGGAGCTCTGCCTGCCGCTGTTATCCTATGAAATGCCGCTGTCAATCTTTGACAGAGGCTTTTAATGCGCGTTGGCAAGTGAATGTGTCATTCTGCGCTCCCATGACGTGATTGTAGGCTGCCAATGGGCTGCCAGTTAGCTTACTTTCATAGAAGACCTCGTTTTTCGCTATACATAGCAGTGCTGTAGCACTGCTGTGTATGGTACAAGTGATTGGATGATCATAGGTTCATATCTCCCAAGGGGACTATTAAATACAGTAAAAGTGGAAAAAATGTGTTTAAAATATTAAAAAAAAATCTAAAAGTTGTAATCACCTCCATTTTCCCTCATTAAAAATAAAGCAATATCCAAAGAAAACCCCCAATATATTTAGTATTGTCGCATTCTTATAAGTCTGATCAATGAAAATAAATTTCATTTATATATATAGGGATATTTGGCTATCAGGTGAATCTTATGGAAAACGTAAAACCTTCACGCTACAGTAATATTTTATAATGAAAGTAGGGTATTTAATTAGAAGCATGCAATGGTGGTTTCCTCTTCTCAATCAATTTATTGAAGCAGAGCCCAACAACAGTGGTGGGTACACCCCCCACCCCCCCAAAAGAAATGTCTCAATAACTTGTCATGTGGCCTTGAGCATCCATTTAACCTTGACAACAACTTGTCATGCAGTTCACAAATTGAGATATTGTCTGCTAAGGCATGGCATCCCACTCTTCTTGACGGGCGTCTCTCAGGTCATTGAGGTTCTGGGGTACAGAGATATGAGTCTCTACACATCGACTCAGCTGATCTCATAGGTTTTCTATGGGACTCAGGTTGGGAGAAAGTGCAGGCCACTCCTTTTGAGATTTCCTAGTCTCCAGCAGCCATTCCCTAATGAAGCGAACTAGATGAGCTGGAGCATTGTAGTCCATGATGTTGAAATTAGACCTGTGTTGTTCATGCAGAGGCACACTGACTAGATTAATTATGTTATTCAAGTAGTAAGGGCTTGTCACTATACCATTCATAAACTGTAGGGCAGTTCTGTATTGACTAGCCACACCTGTAATACCACGACCAAAGGCTTGTCTGGTGACAACAGTGGCTGATGCATAGGGCTCTCCTTGACATCTCCAACTCCATTGGCAACCATCATTTCTGCTCAGTGTGAATCGACTTTAATCAGTGAACAGCGTTGAGGTCCACTAGTTCCTGGACCATGCAAACGATGATGCCTCTGCCTGGTGATGTGGTCAAGGACCCTTGTAGGTCAACTAACATTTAGACCATGCTAATGCAAATGCTTTTGAATGGTCTGACATGACACTTGGGTGCCTCTCAACTCCCTTAAATGTGCCTGGAGTTGCGTGGTATTCATCATCTGGTTCTGAAGGGCATTGTTCACAATGAAGCGGTCATCAGTGCGCGCTGTGGCCAAAGGACATTCACTTCTATGCCTTTCCGTGATTCTTCCAGTCTCTCTGTATCTCTGTTGCAACCTGCTAATGACACTCTTAGCAGAATGGCAACTTCATGCTTGAAGCCTTGCTATGGCAAGGTATTGTTGATCTATTGATAGGTGTCATTTTGGTCTCATGATGTCAAAATGTGAACAGCATAATGAGGAGGATTGTTTAAATACCAACACTTATTGAACCCCAAAAATTATTGGGTGATTCATGCTTTGCTCTATTTCATCAGACTTAACCGCTGTTTGTAATCCGCCAAGACAAGGAGTGCAACAATTACTTCAGTCTTCAGGGGAGCGTCCACCTCCCTGCAACCGGTCACCATCATAGATGTGGCAAGGCGACACCTCACACAGAGAGTCTCTTTATAAAACAACAGAAACTAGTTTATTCTTTCTTCAACCTTCTTGACAGACATGGCCATTCCTATCCCATTCTGCCACTGTTCTGTGGGGTACTTCTTCTGCTTAGCCCTCGCCTTGGGTATTAGCTTTCCAGTGGCTGAGCCTAAGCCTCTAATTGTCCCCATTTTTGTCTTTGCGACTACCCATGCCCAATCGCTGTCTCGGATGGCTATACTAAGCCCATCCCAAGGTGAGCCATAGGCTCCGGATACATGGACGATACCTCCAGGTTCCCCTATGGGCCCAAGTTACCAAGTACCGTCTACACACCTGGAACCTCTCTGCAGAACTAACTCTCTCTAGACTGTCTCACCAGCCAACCCTCTGCTCTCTACCACCCCTCCCATCCTGGCTCTCAGTTCCCTCAGCAACTAGGACTTATCTGTTACACTGTATATACTAAAACCTTCTCTTATGCTAATACCTATCTGGCTAATATTCCTACTTAACATTCCTATACTTTACATTACACGGTTAACTCATTAATCACACATAGCAGATTATACTTTACATTACTATAAAATATATATTATACAGTAAAATGCAATATGCAATAAAACACTTTAAACTCTTGGTCTTTAGATGATGCCAATCACTGCACTGCTCTGGCATTGCTACATGGCCAGCCCATATTTTCCAGCAGCAGCAACACTTAAACAAACATCCTATAAAACACGAGTATTAGGTACACAATATTATACACATTGGATACTATCTATATATATATATAATTGCCTTATTCTGTCTATCTGTCTGTCTGTCTGTCTGTCTGTCTTGCTCCAAAATTGTGTCCTTACGGTGACACAAAGCGGATTGGCCGCTGGCCTCGCCATGGCCCCGCCCCCCCGCACGGATTGGTCGCTCGCCCTGGCTCCCCCTCCACACGGATTGGCCTCTCGCCCCGGCACCCTGCACGTATTGGCAACTCGGCCACGCCCCGCCCCCCTCACGCAATGCACGCTCGCTCTGGCCCCGCCCCCCGCACGCATCCCCCGAACTGACATGGAGACACGACTCCCAGGTGAGTACTGTACCCCCGGGAGCCCACATCAGTGTACGCCGCCAACCCAGCCGACACAAACCCTCGCATTGCTGGGGTTTGCCGCCGTATGCTGGTGTGGGCTCCCGTGCGAGTGGGGGACGTGATGCGCTGGTAACCATGGTAGCATAGTTACCAGCGCATCAAGGTCCTGCAGCGGCGGAACATCCACACGCACACACATAACAACAGACACACACATACACACACACATCAGATCACACTCACTCTCACACACACCTCACACACACATCACATCGCATCCACACACTCACAGCATCCAGAGATATCGCTTGCTTCTCGGCCGCGATACTGTGCTGTGAGCTTCCAGGACCTGCCGGAGGATCACATGGCCAGAAGCATGTGGTATCTCCGGATGTTGTGAGTGTGAGCGCGTATGTGCAATATCGTCAGTGTGTGTGTGAGTGTATGCGATCGGGTGGGTGTGAGTGTATGCGATCGGGTGTGTGTGAGTGTATGCGATCGGGTGGGTGTGAGTGTATGCGATCGGGTGGGTGTGAGTGTATGCGATCGGGTGGGTGTGAGTGTATGCGATCGGATGGGTGTGTGTGTGAGTGTATGCGATCGGATCTGTGAGTGTCGGCAGAGGAGCACGGCATGCTGGAGGAGGCTGGGAGGAGAGAGGCTGATCCTGGGGAAGGCTAGAAGGGGGAGGCTGATGCTGGGGGAGGCTGATGTTGGGGGAGGCTGGGAGGGTGTAGGCTGATGCTGGGGGAGGCTGATGCTGGGGGAGGCTGATGCTGGGGGTGGCTGGGAGGAGAGAGGCTGATGCTGGAGGAGGCTGATGCTGGGGGAGGCTGGAAGGAGAGAGGCTGATGCTGGGGGAGGCTGATGTTGGGGGAGGCTGGGAGGGTGTAGGCTGATGCTGGGGGAGGCTGATGCTGGGGGAGGCTGGGAGGGGAGAGGCTGATGCTGGGGGAGGCTGATGCTGGGGGTGGCTGGGATGAGAGAGGCTGATGCTGGGGGAGGCTGGAAGGAGAGAGGCTGATGCTGGGGGAGGCTGATGCTGGGGGAGGCTGGGAGGGGGAGGCTGATGCTGGGGGAGGCTGGGAGGAAAGAGGCTGATGCTGGGGGAGGCTGATGCTGGGGGAGGCTGGAAGGAGAGAGGCTGATGCTGGGGGAGGATGATGCTGGGGGAGGCTGGGAGGGGGAGGCTGATGCTGGGGGAGGTTGGGAGGAGGGAGGCTGGGAGGAGAGAGGCTGATGCTGGGGGAGGCTGATGCTGGGGGAGGCTGTAAGGAGAGAGGCTGATGCTGGGGGAGGCTGATGCTGGGGGAGGCTGGAAGGAGAGAGGCTGATGCTGGGGGAGGCTGATGCTGAGGGAGGCTGGGAGGTGGAGGCTGATGCTGGGGAAGGCTGGGAAGAGGGAGGCTTGGAGGAGAGAGGCTGATCCTGGGGAAGGCTGGGAGGAGGTAGGCTGGGAGGAGAAAGGCTGATGCTGGGGGAGGCTGATGCTGGGGGAGGCTGGGAGGGGGAGGCTGGGAGGAGAGAGGCTGATGCTGGGGGAGGCTGGGAGATGGGAGGCTGGGAGGGGGGAGGCTGAGAGAAGAGAGGCTGATGCTGGGGGACGCTGAGGCTGGGAGGAGAGAGGCTGATGCTAGGGACAGAGAGGCTGATGCTGGGAGCAGAGAGGCTGATGCTGGGAGGAGAGAGGCTGATGCTGGGAGGAGAGAGGCTGATGCTGGGAGGAGAGAGGCTGATGCTGGGGGCAGAGAGGCTGATGCTGGGGGCAGAGAGGCTGATGCTGGTGCAGCATGGGGGATGGAGCACGATGGGGAGTGCGCAGCATGGGGGATGGAGCACGTTTGGGAGTGCGCAGCATGGCGGATGGAGCACGTTTGGGACTGCACAGCATGGCGGATGGACCACGTTTGGGAGTGCGCAGCATGGCGGATGGAGCATGTTTGGGAGTGCGCAGCATGGCGGATGGAGCACGTTTGGGAGTGGGCAGCATGGCGGATGGAGCACGTTTGGGAGTGCGCAGCATGGCGGATGGACCACGTTTGGGAGTGCGCAGCATGGTGGATGGAGCACGTTTGGAAGTGCGCAGCATGGCGGATGGAGCACGTTTGGTAGTGCGCAGCATGGCGGATGGAGCACGATGGGAGGTGCACACCTCCCCCCAACACACACACACACACACAACACACCACACACACACTGGGAACCACAAACACCGCCCTACACAGACACCCACACACACAGACAACGCTGCACAAACACAACACCCAACACACAAACACCGCGACATATATAAATATACGCACATACCACGCAACACACACACATTGCACAAAACATACCTCCCCCCAAAACACACCACACCCACACAAACCGCGCAACACACACACACACAACGCTACAGACACACAGCGCTCCACAAACAACGCAACACACACAACACACATACAACACCGCTCTCACCCCCCGTCACACCCAGACAACACCCAGAACATGTACAGCGCCCTACACAAACACTTGGTAACTACACACAACAACATCTATATATATATATATATATAAAACAAAAATCATACATGAACTACACAATACGTAAATTCTAGAATACCCGATGCGTAGAATCGGGCCACCTTCTAGTATATATATAATTGCCTTTTTCTGTCTGTCTGTCTGTCTTGCTCCAAAATGACGTCATTACAGTGACAATCGTCGCATTGGCCGCTCGGCTCGGCCCGGCCCGCCCTCCCGCACACGTCGGCCGCTTGGCTCGGCCCGGCCCTGCCCCCCGAACGCTTTGGCCGCCCAGCCCCACCGCCCGCACACTTTGGCCACCCAGCTCTGCCCCCCGCACACTTTGGCCGCACGTCCGTGCCCCCCACACGCTTTGGCTGCCCGGCCCCACTCCCCGCATGCTTTGGCCGACTGGCCCCACCCCCGCACACTTTGGCCGCCCGGCCCCTCCCCCCGCACACTTTGGCTGCTAGGACTCGCCCCCGCACACTTTGGCCGCTTGGCCCCACCCCTTGTACACATTGGGCACATATACACCTCCCCTAGGACTACTCCACCTATTAGACACCT
Organism: Anomaloglossus baeobatrachus; assembly: GCF_048569485.1. Classification (NCBI taxonomy): domain Eukaryota; kingdom Metazoa; phylum Chordata; class Amphibia; order Anura; family Aromobatidae; genus Anomaloglossus; species Anomaloglossus baeobatrachus. The sequence goes on along the minus strand of NC_134354.1, from coordinate 483,927,926 downwards.
CTCCCCTAGGACTACTCCTCCTATTATACTCCTCTCCCCCAGGACTACTACTCCTATTATACTCCTCTCTCTCCAGGACTACTACTCCTATTATACTCCTCTCCCCCCAGGACTACTACTCCTATTATACTCCTCTCCCCCCAGGACTCCTCCTCCTATTATACTTCTCTCTCCCCAGGACTACTACTCCTATGATACTCCTCCTATTAAAGTCCCCCTATTATACTCCTCTCTGAGGGGTGCGCAGCATGGGGGATGGAGCACGATGGGGGGGGTGCAGCATGGGGGGATGAAGCACGATGGGGGGTGCGCAGCATGGGGGGATGAAGCAAGATGGGGCGTGCGCAGCATGGGGGAATGAAGCACGATGGGGGGTGCGCAGCATGGGGGGATGAAGCATGATGAGGGGGTGCGCAGTATGGGGGGATGAAGCACGATACGGGTGTGCAGCATGGGGGATGGAGCATGATGGGGGTGCGCAGCATGGAGGATGGAGCACGTAGAGGGTGCGCAGCATGGGGGTTGGAGCACGATGGGGGTGCGCAGTATGGGGGATGGAGCACGATGGGGGTGCACACCTCCCCCCAAAACACACACACCACCACACATGCACTGCACAACACACCACACACACACTGGGAACCATAAACACCGCCCTACACAGACACCCACACACACAGACAATGCCACACACACACACACAACACCCAACAGACAAACACCGTGGCACACACAAATATACGTACACACCGCGCAACACACACTGCACAAAACATACCTCCCTCAAAACACACACACGCACCCCAGACACACACCCACACATACCGTGCAACACACACAGCACCACACACACACAACGCTGCAGACACACAGCGCTCCACAAACAACGCAACACACACAACGCAACACACAAACAACACCGCTCCCACACACCCCTACACCCAGACAACACCCAGAACATTTACAGCGCCCTACACAAACACTTGGCACCTACACACAACATCTACAGTATATATATATATATATATATATATATAACAAAAATCATACACTAACTGCACAGTAAATTCTAGAATACCTGATGCGTTAGAATCGGGCCACCATCTAGTATACAGTATATATAAACACCCTAGGAGTGGGGTAATTGGACCACCTCCTACGTGTGCATTACATTATTTCAGTCCAGGTCAGTTCTTGATGGTTCTCAGCAGTGCTTTCTTTGCAACAACTTGACCATAAAGGCCTGCTTCTCACAGTCTCCTTTGGACAGTTAATGTTGAGATTTGTCTGCTACTTGATGTTTGTGCATCATTTTTGAAGACTGTTTTCTGAGATGCGTTCAATTTGCATTTTTATTTTTAGGCTGGTCATTCTGATTAAATCTCCTCTGCCTCCCGGCTTTCTGGTTGCTGAGGAACGGTGCACTCGTGAAGATTGATAGTTTGGACCAGTTTTATATTTGCGCTGTTGGTCTGAACTTTGTGTTTTCGTATGCAGCAAGCGCAGGATCACAGTAGCTGGCCTAATCCAGCAAATTCTTGTAAAGGAGGTATTAACTGTTTTTCTTTTTAAATGCAAAGGAAATGCCCCCAAATCCAGATATTTAACTGCTACTGTTTATATCATAAAGTATTTGTGTCACATGCAACTTTTTATTTTTACGCACCTGTTTTCCTAGACAACATCCCTACATGCCACACCAATAAAGCACCCTGCTGTAGATACTGGCATTTTAGAATGAGTACCTACCTAGAATTTCTGATTACATCATTTTTGGAAAGGCAGTTGAATTCTGTTAAAAAATAGAAAATGAAAAAGTAGACATTTAATTAGGCATATCTAATTTGACAATCACACACCACCCATACTATAGGTGCGTACCTACCTACCTTCCTACCTAGCACTTCTACTCACATTCTTTTTTGGCAAGAATTAAATAATTGAGGATAAAAAAAAATTGTTGAAAGCTAATTATATTGTCATAAAATTTGTATGGTAAAAAAGAACTGGCAATAGCAATACAGGGAAACCAATAAGAAAAAATACTATACCATGGCGAAGAAAGTGGGAGCTGCTAGCAGCAGCAGAAAAACAACCACCACCACTGGTACTAGTCATCCAGGGAGTAGTGCTACCAAATGAAGATTACAGTTGGCCTCTTTGTCTCTGGTAAATATATTTGTTGGAAAGACATATATATATATATATATATATATATATATATATATATATATATATATATATATATATATATATATATATACATATATATATGGAACATCAATTGTCTCAGTTGCAATATGATGATGTTACCTCTGACAGTGACACCATCAATTGAGTTAGATTTCTGCATAGAATGTTCTGCCTGATCATAAATAACTAAAAAGGTTAATTTCAGGACCATTATTTAATTTAAAGGGAACCTGCCCAACCCACGGGCAGCATGCACGAGACACTGGCTGTATAATCTCAGCCAGGTTTGTATGACTCTGAAAGACTGCAATGTTTCAGAGAGAAACCTACTGTAAAAACCACTGGGGACCGAGTCTCTCTGGAACTAGTCGGACAGGCGGGTCCCCGGTGACTTCTCCCTGCCCATTGCCCTGGAATGACAGGGTATTGCCCTGCATGCGTGCATAGGCAGATACCTATAACTTCCGAGCACCAGGTAGGAAGAAGCCATCAGGGACCAAGCTGCACTGTAGACTAGTCGGTCTAGCGTCCAGCGTTCTCAGTCCCCTTCAGCTTTTATGTATGTTTATGTTGATTGGGCAGCATGTATCAGGTTTCCTTAATAAAAATAAAAAACGAAAAGTTGGTCAGTTCACTATGTTATTATTGTAAATAGGCTGTTGGTTACTATCGGTTACTATTTTTTTTGTATGAGAGTAGTTTGACATTTTGACATTACTAAAGCTTTGTTTGTTTTGAAGGGTTTGAAAAAGGATATATACAGTAGTGTAATGATATACATTGTTTTTTTATGAAACCATGTGCAATCAATGAACTTTTATGGGTAATTTAAGAATAAGTATTGCTTTTTTTTTGTTTTTTAAAAAAAGTTCCCCCTTTCATTCAAATGAAATAAGGCCAAAATTATTTCCCCCCCCAAAAAAGGACATGCAATTTTGCATTATTGAAACGATAATAGTAATAACTAAGCAACTTTTATTATTCGTTTTTTAACAAATACAGTATAAAACAGTTAATTATAAGTACAATATATACAAAAGAAGTGTTTAAAAATTATTTTTTCCTAGGAATTTTAGATTCAAAAATTCAATTTTTTTTCGATTTTGCATGTAGTTCCTCCATCAGTTTTACAGTACGTTCAGCATTTTGGTTAGATCTGGGAATGTCAATTAATGACTCCTCGGCCAACCAGTGCGCCTTCAAACACTTAATTGCCTTCTTGCACTTTGTCTTGGTGAGTGAGGTTAACAGTTTATTGAAGGACGCTTTGTTGTAGTGTTGCGACTGGAACCAGGCATTTGCCCATTCATAGCAGATGAAGTCGCATGCTATACCGAGGACGCGGCGCCACTCTGGTATCAGAAAAAATGCTATAACAGCATATACAGCTTACGAGTTCCATCTTGCCATGTGCAGGTTTGGGAGTTTCTTCCAACTGATTCGAGGCCAACGTGATGTTGCTTTGTAATGACGATATGCCTGACATAGTTCATATAAGAACTTGAAATCATCTCGCCATCCAGGATTCTCGCCTGTGTTGACATCATCTGTTGCAACTTGGTGGTAATCAATCTAAAGTGAGGCATAGTTTTCTGTTAATTTGTCAATGAAGAAATAATTGATTTCTGGTTTCTTCGTTGACTCTGGAATAAGGAAATTCATGACATGCTTCAGTAGGAGGTCGAGTACATGGTGTTGACAGCCAATGTGTTGTGGCTTCTGAAAGCCCTTTCTCAAGACATCATCCTGTATCAGCGTTACAATCCCATTCAAACGACCAGTATTTACTGCTGCCGTGTCGCAGATTATCATGCGAATATTTTCCCAAGCGTAATTCATCAATTAGCTGATGTAGTTCCTTGTGAATAGCCGTGGCAGAACCATTCTCACATTTCAGAATACCGAGTTTGATTTCGGTTGTGGTATTTTTCAGCAGAACTACTTGATACTCTTCCCCTTGGATTCTTTTACCATCGAAGTGGAGACAATAGGGATCTTTGCTTTGAAGTTTTTCAAAAAATTTGGTTTTATTTTCTGTCCTTCTGAGATTATTCGTCTCCAGACACCCGACTGACTTGGAACCGGTACATCATGACCTTGTTCAGCAATGGTTACAAGCACTTTATTTGCTTCATGTGTAGAAATGTTGTTTTTCAGTACCAGTAAACTCGCTGTTGTATAGTGCTTGCTCTTTTGTATTTCGGTGTGCGTTCAGGAGAAGATGACGCGGAAAAAGAGGTTGGCTTGGGAGTCTCGGGTAAAGATTCAGAGACAGTATCATGTGTGGGTTGCGATTGCGAAGTGCTAGCTTGAGCTTGAAATATTGATAGTCGGATTCGTTTTCTTGGATGAATTGATTCCAAAGGAGCACTCTTTCATATCAACATTTACTTTCTCATTTTATTTCCCAATATTACTTAGAAATCTATAAACATTTACACTATTTATTTATTACGATAATTTTATCACTTATTCACTTCATATACACTTTTTAAATAAAAAAAACTTATTCACAGTAAAATTCACTTTCTAGTATCCAAGATGGCTGCCTGACTCCAAATGTACCACATGCTTTTCAATTCTTTCAGCTCTTCTTATAGCACATGTTTGTAAGGCTAGATCTAACTTTTAAAGAAAACGTTAAATATAAATTTTTAATGGGTAACAATTAAAAATGTCATTTTTTTCACTAGATTATTCTTATTCTAGATGTTCTAAATTATTCCTGAATATTCTAAATCATTCCAGAATCTTCAAAAAATTAAAACCCGAAAAATCGTTTTTTTTTTAAATTTTGAAATGAAAAAGAGGGGGAACTTTTTTGAATATTTTACGAATTTGATAATACTAATGTCATTTGAATGCAATTGTTCCTCGACTGTAAGGGGTTTCATTTTCGTTTTGCAAAATTTTTAAAATAGTCATCACACCAATATACAGTCCTATGAGACCTCAAAGTATTACACATCTTTTCAGGGCTGTTAGAGACTTTCCAGTATTTTGATTCGTGGTGAATTTATTATCTGTAAATCTAATTTTTGGGAAAAAATTCCAAATCTGGTCTATCAGCTATGATGAGGAAATCTGGAGAAAATAGAAATTGACATATAGGCTGCAAATTCAACGTGTACTCAAATTGTAAATTCTGTTTGGACTCAACATTGCGTTTCTTCCTAAAACAAATGTTCTCACTGTTTTAGTGACAGCACAGTGGCTCAGTGGTTAGCACTGCAGTCTTGCAGCGCTGGGGTCCTGGGTTCAAATCCCACCAAGGACAACATCTGCAAGGAGTTTGTATGTTCTCCCCGTGTTTGCGTGGGTTTCCTCCAGGTACTCCGGTTTCCTCCCTCACTCGAAAGACATACAGATAGGGACTCTAGGTTTTGAACCCCAGTGGGGACAGTGTTGCCAATGTAAGTAAAGCGCTGTGGAATTAATAGTGCTATATAAATGAATACAATTATTAATTAACTATTACTAAAACTATGGAAACTAGAGACAACAGAAAGCAAATCATACATGTTTCGGAAAGGAGCACATTCTTTCATCAGAAACTTGATGTCTACTGATAGAATACGCCAAAAGCAGACAAAATACTTAACTTATTGTCCTGTGTCCTATCTATAAAGAATAGGAGAGAACTACTGTAACTCTGATGGGTCATTTTGTAGCCCAGTCTATAATGAGATATAATAAAAATCCAGCAAACACATCATAAAGATACAAAACAGGTATATATAAACTTTCTCTGTTGAGCACTAAAAGACCCTCACTGGGACATAGATCAATAAATTAAGTATTGCTTTTGAGATATTCTATCAGGAGACAATAAGTTTTATATATTTTATTAACTGTCTGATGCAGACTGGTTTTGGCCTCCATTTTGGGTGTCTAGATTGTAATTTGTGTATGCATTGCGCAAGGTACATGGTGTAATAAGTAACGATGGGTGGACTCACAGATACCCAGGATTGACAGGTCCAACCAGGTTAAAAAAATTGATTCCAGATAACTGGCTGGACGCTGGTCCCCATATAAGTCTATGGGGACCCGAATCAGGCACCTATAAATGGTAGTAGAAAGGTTAGGGGGATTAGAGCAAGCGCTTTATACTTATCAGTTCATGCGGCTGTATCTCTGCTTTCAGGCTGCTTACTCTACTTCCGGTGCTGCACATTATCTTCATGCATATGCACTTCTTCCCCTGCCCACTGGCAGTCCCGGTGTCTCTGATTGGTTGCAGTCAGACAGCGCCCCCAGCCTGTGTGACAGCGTGTCTGACTGCAACTAATTTTACTGTTTTATACTGGTTTCTTCTGATTTGGTTGGCTTAAATAAAATTACAACTTGTCTTGCAAAAAAAACCCCCTCTTTTAGCCTTTTAGATGCCGGCATATTCGCATCATTTTTGAAACTAAAGACATTTCAGGAAAGCGAAGCAGTGTTTTCTCTGAAGGGTCTTTTCTGGTTTCTCTTTTGATAATCTTTGCAACGACTTTGCTGCCAGTGTTTTATTTTCTAAAACTCCATGCATAACATAGTGAAAGCCACCAAAAGAAAGGATCGGTAGCTTTTTTTTAGTACTTCACCGCTTTCGAAGCCTGAAGTGGCTGCAAGAGGTTACAACAGATGGGATATACAGTATGCACAGCAGGTCACTTTGACATTCCTGTGCATCTGTTCATTCTCTCTGCTATTTTTGTAGCACAATTATAGATGTCCTGTGTACCAACCCTAATACAGCAATAGAAAAAAAAGAAAAGAAAGAAAGCCGAACAAACCTTGGTCCACTTCACTTGTATCTTGAATATTATGGCTCTCAGCTATATGTCCATACTGTACTTCCATATGCACCTTTACTTTATTCATAAGCAAAGTTTTTTTCTGATTGATTCTCTGAGAAAAAAAATACTGCTACACCTTATTTATTTAATTTATTTAATCGTATGAACGTATATCTTACCATCATATAAAAATAAACACCAGACAATAGACAGTGATTGAAAAATATCAAAAGGATAAAAATCAAATTTGAATATCAAGATTTTCTATATATGCAATAGCGTTATATAGAAAATCTTGATATTCAAATTTGATTTTTATCCTTTTGATATTTTTCAATCACTGTCTATTGTCTGGTGTTTATTTTTATATGATGGTAAGATATACGTTCATACGATTAAATAAATTAAATAAATAAGGTGTAGCAGTATTTTTTTTTTTTTTTTTTCTGCTACACTGCTACACCTAAGCACGACTTATTACGGGCCCTAGTACAGCCCTACACTACTAAGCCATACGTACAGTACATAGGTTTACTGGCTTTTAGCATTGAACAGTATGAAATTGTATAGGATATTGTAAAATGCATGATGCATTGTTTATTACATATTGCCAGATCATCTAAAACCTAATTCTCACTGTAAAAATATGTGAAGTGACAAATTCCGCTAATGAGTTCAAGTTGTAGCTGTTGACTGGCACACTTGTACAAACATGCAGACAAAAAGAAGAGTGCTTGGCACCGTAAAGTTTCTCTGCAAGGGAATGAGATAATGTATTCACTTGTTTGCATATGTATTTAAAGGTTTTCTGCAGCTATCACTTAAAATATTACTTATTGTTCTGCAATAATAGTTTAGAAGGGTCTGGCTCCATTATAATGTACGTGTCACTATCAGGGAGATGAGCATTTGTAGTCCTGCAAATACACAATATTTCTCAAAGGGCCCTTTATACTAGAAGATTTATGGCCATAAATAAGCCCAGATTGACTGTAGAATATTCAAGCTGATCAGTGTTAGGGGTACTTTGCACGCTGCGACATCGCTACTGCGATATCGTCGAGGTCAAATTGAAAGTGACGCACATCCGGCGCCGGTAACAACGTTGCAGTGTGTAAAGCCTAGATGCGCCAATAAACGATCGCAAAAGCATTGTAATTCGGTGATCTGTGTAGTGTCGGACATTTCCATAATGTCGCACCAATAGGAGATACGATGTTGTTCCTCGTTCCTGCGGCAGCACACATCGCTGTGTGTGAAGCTGCAGGAGCGAGGAACATCTCCTTACCTGCCTCCACCGGCAATGCGGAAGGAAGGAGGTGAGCGGGATGTTTACGTCCAGCTCATCTACACGCCTCCGCTTCTATTGGCCGCCTGCTGTGTGACGTCGCTGTGACACCGCACGACCTGCCCCCTTAGGAAGGAGGTGGGTCGCCGGCCAGAGCGATGTCGCAGGACAGGTAAGTGCGTGTGAAGCTGCTGTAGCGATAATGTTTGCTTCGGCAGCTATCACAAGATATCGCATGTGCGACGGGGGCGGGTACTATCGCGCTCGGCATCGCTATCATCGGCTAGTGATGTCGCAGCGTGCAAAGTACCCCTTAGTTTAAAGAGGTGGTTCACCCCTTTTCATTACTGGCCACATCAATATTATACTGATAAACAAGGTTTCTCTCAAATACCTTGTGTTGCCAATAGTGCCTGTGAGCGGCGCTATTGCTTCGCGTGACCCCCAGGCTCAGTGACCTCTGATGTCCATTAATGTCATATCAACTGAGGCTGTGGGCAGCATTTCCCCACTCATCACAGCCCAGGGCTGTGCTTCCTCCTTCACTTCAGAGCGCATGCGAGATGCTGGGCTGTGATGAGCGGTGAAACACCGCCCACAGCCTAGTCACTCAGGAAGACTGCGGCCCACCTCAGTTGATGTGACATCACCGGACATCCAAGGTCACAGAGACGGTGGTCACGTGAAGGGGGCGAGCACACTGCAATAGCGCTGCTCAGAGCCACTGTGGGCAACGCAAGGTATTTGAGAGAATATATAGTGATGTGGCCAGTAATGAAAAAGGGTGAACCACCTCTTTTAGCCCTTCTCTTCCCTCTGAACTCAATTTTCACCTACTTGACCTGGCCACATTATTTGAATTTGGTGAAAATTTTGAAAAATTTACTTTTATTGATTTTGAATTTTTATGCCATTAAACCAGATAGTCATACCCCACAAAACAGTTAAAGGGAACCTGTCAGCCGATACATATTGCCCAGACTGTGGGCAGTTTATATCAGGCACTGGCTGTATGATCACCCCCAGGTGAACAGGTGAATGAAACTGGTGGGGACCCGCTTATACAACTACTACACAAAGCGGCTTAGTCCCCGGTGGCTATTAAAAGTATGTATTTCTAAGAAACGCCGCAATGTTTCAAAGTGAAAACTACCTGGCTGTGATCAATCATACAGCCAGTGGCTGATACATGCTGCCCACCGTTTGGATTGCAAATATCAGCGACAGATTCCCATTAATAAATGTTATCATAGGTCTACTTTACGTCAGCATCATTTTTCAAATGCCTTTTTTGTTAGTATTCTAGAAATGTTAAAGGTTTAGAAGCATTGTTTTCCATTTTTTTTCAAGAAAATGCACAAAATCTATTTTTTTGTCAGGAAACCCCCAATTAGCACCCCACTTTAAAAATTGCAACCCTTTAAGTGTTCCAAACCACATTCAGGAAGTTTCTTAACAATTCAGGTACTTCAAAGAATGAAAAAAATTAAAAGTTGCTTTTTTCCATGGATAAATAACTTTAGCCCCAAATTTTAATTTTCGAAAGGGTAATAGGAGATAATAAACCCCCTAATTGTTGTTCAGTTTCTCCAATTATGTGGTCGTAAACTGCTATGTGGGCACACATCAGGTCTGGGAAGGAAGTTAGAGCTATTTGATTTTTGGAGCACAATTTTGTCTGGAATAGATTGTGACCACCATGTTGCTTTTCAAATGTGCCAGATATGTGATAAAAGCAGAACCCTCCAAGTGAATCCATTTTAAAATTACGCCCCTCAAAGCATTCATTTGAGGTATAGTGTTTATTTTCAATGCATAGATGCTTCACAAACATTCATATCATTGGGACAAAAAAAAGGAAAAATAGCTTTTATCCTTGAAAGTTTAGCTTTAGCTAAAAATAAATTTCATTTTCAGAAGGGCAACAGAAGAAATGGCCCCAACAATTTATTGAACAATTTCTACTGAATATGCCAATAAGCCAATATATTGTGTGGATGCTTTTGACTTTTGACATGCAATTTTGTGGGGAATTGATTGCAGACACCATGTTGTTTTTCAACAGCTCATGAAATATCAAAAAATGGAAACCTCAAAAACGTGACCCCATTTTGGAAAGTATACCCCTCAAGGAATTCATCTAGGCATGTGGTGAGCAGCTTAAATCCAAATGAGCTTCAAAAAATGTGATACCATTGAGAAACAAAAATGAAAGCTTATGTATTTTTCCACTATGATGTTGCTTTAACCCCAAATTTGTAATTTTCACAAAGGAACAGGAGAAAGTGGACTCCATTTTGGAGCACAGACTTTGCGGGAATTGATTGCAGATGCCATGTGAAATGAGCAGCTCCCTTGAGGCTCCAGAATAGCAGAACTCATTTTCTCCAAAGGGACCCCATTGATCAAATTACACACCTCAGTAAATTCATCTAGGGGTTCAGTTACCATGTTGACACAAGAGGTATTTCAAAATATTACATACCATTGGGCTGTGAAGATAAAAAAAATTACATTTTTACCACTAAAATGTTGTTATAGCCCCAACATTTTCATTTTCAAAAGGGGTGAAATGTGAAACCCCTGTATATTTCCATGATACATGACAGACCAGAGGGGGATAGATTTTTGTGGGTTGAGTTGAAGCTTTTGTTGGTAGCATTTAGAAGTACACATTTTGGATCGCTTTTAAGGCTCAGTTCACATTTATCCTGTGCTCTGCTCTGAGCACTTACATTTGGTTTTCCATGTAGATCTGTAAATTACATGATTCAGACAGAATCCCTGGCAAAACTATTTACTATACTAAGGCAGATGGACTCCGTATGGGCTTTATTCCAGCAATGTATGTCTTTCCCACGGTGCACAAAACTGTGGTCGATTCTGGTTTTCCTGGGAAATTGCCAGGAAAGCAAGTAGATGAAGTGTAAAGGGACTCCATTTGCCTCATTAGGCCATATTCAGACATTCCGTATTTGGTCAGTATTTTACCTTAGTATCTGCAAGCTAAAACCAGGAGTGGAACAATCAGAGGAAAAGTATAATAGAAACACGAGCACCACTTCTGTTTTTATCATCCACTCCTGGTTTTGGCTTACAAATAAGGAGGTAAAATACTGACCAAATACTGAACGTGTTCACATGGCCTTACAGTGAATCACGTGTGAGTCTTAGATTGAAATCCAGCAGTAAACTCTCAGTGTAGGCTACAGGATAAATATGAACAGACTCATATTCAGATTTTTGTGAGACAAAATTAACAATAAACAGCAATTCAAGAACATTTTTTTCTTTTTTTTACTTTTACACATAAAAAACACTTTTTTATTAAAAGATTTTACCCCTGCACAACCAATGACGTACATATATGTCATCAGCCGTGTCCCTGCCTTTGATGCAGACTCCCACCCTGAGCCTGAATCATTCCCTGCTCTTGACAATTGATTTAATCAGCCATCAAATGCCTCTAATAGTCAGGGCTATTAACTAGTTACATGCCACTGTCAATCTACGACAGTAGCATTTAGCAGGCGCTGACAGGAAGCACATCACTAATCCCACCCATTGGTGCGCCTGTCACGTGATCGCCAATGGGTTGTCACGACAGCCAGGGATGATGACCAATGTGACTGTCATCATGATCCTCCTATGAATGTTTGCTGCTTGCTGTGAGTCAGCATTCATAGGTGATCGTAATTTTTGTTATACAGAGCAATGCCAATGCACTGCTCTGTAAAGAACAGGTGATCAAACAATTGCAGCTTAAAGTCCCCTACGGGGCTTATTAAATGTTGTAAACCTATTAAAAAAAAAGTTGTAAAAAATAACAAAACACAAAAGTTCAAATCACCCCCTATTGCATCATTAAATAATAAAACAAAAAAATACACATATTTGGTATTGCCGTGTTAAGAAATGTCTAATCTATCAAAACATAAAATAAATTAATCTGATCAGTAAAATGGAGTAACAAGAAAAAATCAAAAAGGCAGACTTACATTTTATTGCTCTCCACAACATTGTAATAAAAGGTGATCAAAACATTATATCTACCCCAAAATAGTATCAGTAAAAATGTCAGCACTGAATAAAAAAAATAACCCCCACTGAGTCCCAGATCCAAAAAATGAAAACATTACTGGTCTCAGAAAATAGCAACAAAAGGGCAATTCTTTCTTTTGACAAATTTCTGAATTTTTTTTCACCACTTAAAAAAAATTATACATGTTTGGTATCCACGTACTCCTATTGACCTGGGTAATCATTTCCACATTAGTTGTAGCATATAGTGAACATTGTATATAAATAAAAAAAAACATTGTGCAATTAATCTGGCACCTCTGGGGAATGAAATGTGTGTGATGTTGAGGTGCAGAAAGAGGAGAAGAGGCCACTTTATGCAGCGCTTGCTATCCACTCTAGCACATGCTGTTTATTAGCCTCATTTCGAAGTTGAAGCGATGTGTGACTGACAAAGAAATCTAGATGAGTAGGCTGTCCAGTAACGGAAGTTGTTCTCATTTCTCTTGGGAAAGGATGATCCGGTGTTTGCTCATTAGAGCTGTGACTAACATTAGAATGTCCCACATGTACACCTCGAACACCCCTCCTATGCACCCTTACACCACAACCTTGTTGAGATTTTCCACTCATGGTTGATGTACTCTTCCCCTTTAAAACAATTGTTTTGCAACCCTAAGCCCACACTCGTCAGACATCTGACAAAAAAGACACATTATTTATTTATTGCCTCAGATGGCAATATTGTGAAGACACTAAAAAGTACCAATAACTAGAAATGTTTTTTAGTGCATAATTTGGAGCAGTCACTGAAAAGTGCCAAGACCTATTTAGCTAGTTCACTAGCAAATTTACAGCAGTCACTACTAACTAACAATACCTAGAAATATGGTAGAATGTGTAATTTGTATCAGGAACTCAAATGTGCCAAGACGTATTTAGCTAGTTCACTAACAAATTTACAGCAGGCACTACTAACTAACAATACCTGGAAATGTGGTTCAATGCATAATTTGGAGCAGGCACTGAAAAGTGCCAAGACCTATTTAGCCAGTTCATTAGCAAATTTAGAGCAGGTACTACTAACAATACCTATAAATGTGGTTCACTGGGTAATTTGGAGCAGGCAGTAAATAAGTAGCAACACCTATTTAGATTGTTCACTGGCAACTCTTTAGCAGGCACTCACATATAGCAATCCCTATCATGAAATCCTGATTTGTGGCACATACCTTTCCCTATACTGCACATCCCTATTCTACACTATAGCGCTACTATCTATCTCAGTTTCCTATCATTAAACCCCTAGCTAAGCTACCTCTCTAGCAGCACCGGAGGAAACAGCGGTGGAAACACCTTCCCTAATTGTTAACATTCACAAAATGGCGCTGATGCCGAATGTTCTCTTTTTATATGCAGAGAATGATGTAACTTAGGAAGCCAATGACACAAGCCCTTGTGTCAGAACCCTGTGGATGTTTACTGCATCGTGAATGGCTGCAGGAAGATCCGCAAATAAAGCCGAGAAAAAAAAGGACCAAAGCGTCTCTGGCTTCAAGCGAGTCCCCACCACCTCCACTCATTAAATACATCCCCCCCATAAGGATAACATATTATTAGAAAAGCATTTTTTTAAAAACGCGATGTTATCAAACAAAACTGAACATTGCCGACTTTTGGGGACATGCTCATGTTACCGGTCCTGAGCCGAACAGGCTGACTCGTACATAATTTGAAACTGGTGAAACTTTATAGAACAAGTTTGCTCATCTCTGTTCAAAATAGGCATGCAGATTGTGGTGCGGATTTTTCAAAAAAACATATCAAAATCTGCATAAAAAAACACACTGTGTGCACATAGCCTTACGTGTTGTGCAGAATATGTTATTAAGGCACTATAGACAACAAGCGATCTGCTGGTTACACTAGATTTTAGTCTAAGGGTTCACACACAAGAACGCCATGGTGGAGCTTAAATGGTGACACAATGTCTCCCTATGGAAACCTTGGTACAGTATTTTACTGAGATCTCCTTCAGAAGCAACACCTTTGGTTATCTAGGTATTTATGGCATATGCTCAACCATGCCACATTATTCTTTACAGTATGGCCTTGCATTGGCTCTGTAATATGGAAACTGAAAAGAGAGACAATATGACCACATGCATGAGCCCTAGAAGTGTAAACTGTTCCATAGTCACATACAAAGACATAATTGTGCATTCTTAATGGATAAAACCTGACAATTTATTTGCTGAGAAAATCAGTAAATACAGTTGTTTAGCCCATGGCCATTTTTATCCACCTACAAACCTGTCCTGGTCTCTCACTCCATTTCTTTTACAATGCCTGTCATTGAAATAATAAAGACTTTTTATGTAGCTAGCAGGAAGTAAAAGACTAACCAACAAAATGTAAGAACCATGCCTGCAGTCTCTTAATAATCATTCTTTGTGATAATGTTAACCAAATGACAATTAGTTCTCCATCCCCACATTATATCGTGTGGTAAGCAATATTTTACTTGCCTACAGGCATTAATAACTGAGTTCAAATACTGTAACTTTAATAAATATAAGGCCCTTTGTATTCTCTACAGCAGGTGTGCCTTTAGGGAAGTGGTAAATTGCGGAGTCTCCCAAATGTTAGTAATATTACCTAGACTATTGAACTCTACAGCTCCAAGAAGTCAAAAGAACTTTTCTGCGAACCATATTGCTAATAAATGAGTATTCCAAAGTATATAACTTGTTATGTGCTTATGGTATAACTTTATGTTCTGATTATATTGGATGGCGACTTTCCAAAAGCTCATTAAAGTGAATGTGTCTGAAGACAACTACTTTTCAAAAAGACGTTGGTATCCTGATCAGAACCTCATTTGTCTAATACCCAACTATCCGCTTGTGAAGAGACCTCTCAGGTCAGTATACAACTTATGGTCATGTTCATTTTTAAATTATGTGAGATTTTGTACATTTGTTTGCTATACAGAGCTAGCATTAGGGGGGACAAACTACAGTAGGAAATTGCCCTAGGCCCCCACCCCATAAAGGCCCCAATTACAAGCAGAAACTGCACTGATAATGTGGCACCCTTGAGGCCTCAGTCACCACAGGGTACTGCACCCCACTTACTGTGCGGTGCTCAGTAGGTCGGTACCGGTTTTACCACTTACACAACTCAAACACACAACCAGGTTGCCCTCTCCACGGGGGACCAGGCTAGGGTTGGGTCCTAAGGCAGTCTCTAAACATGGGGGGCAGCCACCACTAGTGACAGGGTTCCAGGGAGGATCAGCCACCAGGAGGCGTTAGGAGCCAACACAACAGTTAGGGAGTTATCCAACAGGAGAGGAAGGGAGCAGACAATCTTACGGAGGCTCTGGTGGAACACAGGAGTTCATACGGTTGCTGAGGGGAGAGCTTCATTGCTCCCTCGGGACTGGCACCACACAGGGTGCAGGACCCTAGGGAAGATCATTCCCCAAGTTTGTTTTCCAGAATCTGCCGAGACGGGGAGATTGCACGTCTCTCTGGCCAACACAGAGCCTGAAAGCACAGTGCCATATAGGATCCGAGGCCTTGATCACAGTCAGGCCCCATTGCAGAGCCGCGGCACCTGCAGATGGGATAAGAGTTTTACTCAGGACGGACTGGGGTCCCCAAGTAGCTTTAAGCCACAGGGATCCAACTCACACGGCGCTAGGAGGATGGGGTCCACCGACAACTACACCGGACTGACCTCCAAAGAGATCCGGGTTCGACAGAGCCCATCACAGCGGTGACCAGTGCTTCTGTGGCAGCAACTGGGCTACTTAAAGAACTGTGAGTAAAGACACCTGGAACCCGCAGTGACTGTGTCCATCCGTTCTTGCCTGCGCCCCACACCATTACTACTCCCTCCATCATCCTCAGTGGGGCCCACTCCACCTGTGGGGAGTGACACCATCTCTGCTGCTATTAACATCCGTCCCAGAGAACAGCGACAACAGTGACAGCAGCGGCAGCTAACCCCTGGCCGCATACCACAGGTGGCGTCACGACAAATATCCACCATCTGTTACAGGGGTATATATCCTAATCGCCAGTCGGGGCCCACCGTGCTCCAGATGACAAAGGAGCTGCTGGCACCTGAGGGTTAGGCGGAGACTATAGAGCTGGACTGCTCTGAGATAACCCAGGAACTCTGGGAACCGGTCACGTGTGTTGGGACACGTCAGACCGGACGACAACCCGATTAGCGTTTTGGTGCACCTAGCGCTACACCAACCACGTGTGCAGGAAACACGTCAGGCCGGGTGGTAACCAGGTAGCGTTGACCGGAAGACCGCCACGAAAGCGCCATGTCGGCCACGTGTGTAGGACACGTCAGGCCGAGCGGTCCTCCGATTAGCGTTTCTGGCCACCTCTCGACTGGCCACGTGTGTGTAGGACACGTCAGGCCAGATGGGTACACCAGTAGCGTTGACCGGGAAGCCGAGGAAAATAAGGAACACCCTGTTAACTCCACAGGGGTCCTGGAGTACGCTGTCCGTGCGCGTAGGGGGCACAACCGGACAGGTGGCGCAGCAGGTGCGTTGTCCGTGTGCGTAGGGGGCACAATCGGACAGGTGGCGCAGCAGGTGCGTTGTCCGTGTGCGTAGGGGGCACAATCGGACAGGTGGCGCAGCAGGTGCGTTGTCCGTGTGCGTAGGGGGCACAATCGGACAGGAAGCACAGCAGCCGCAGCCCAGTTAACGCCACTGGGCTGCTATAGCAAGACTGGAACGGCAGGAGGGAAGCACGGCGCCTGACCCTGATGTGCCGAGCCACGAATCTTGGCGTGACAGGCACCGTTCGCCTAACCCTACCTACCGCTTCCCAACATAGGCTTATGCTGCAATGGAGCTCTAACATGGAGGTGTGCTCTGACTGAGCAAAAGTGAAGACTGCGCACCTCCATGTTGTCTCCAGCCCCTTTTATAACCTGGGTCCGCCCCAAACCCAGGGTGGAACCACCAAGGTCCAATAGCAGAGTGCCATGTCATCAGTGACGTCACATGCGATCTATCCGGAACCGCCACGTCATTGATGACCTCATGGCAGCCACGCCCCAAACACTTCACCAGTCATCGTCTGACTACCAATACTGAGGTGCCAGATCATAGGGGCGGGCCTCTGCGAGCCAGTCCGGAGTTGCCTAAGTCATCAGGACACCTGACACCCTCTGCCCTATCAGGGCCTGCCACCTCACGGACATGCTCAGTGAGGTCCTTACCGGACCTAGCCTCTGGTGCACTAAGTGCCTGAGCATGCCCAGTAGCCTGAGCAACAGGCTCAGAAAGCAGACTATCAGTTTGAGCATGCTCAGTAGGCACATCCCAGAACTTCGACACAGCACGAAGTCCAAGTACCTGTGCAAAGAGGCTGTTAGGGTTAATTGTGGGAGCATGCTCAGTAGCCTGAACTGAGGACTTAGTCTCAGACATAACACAATCAGGCTGAGCATGCTCACTAGGCAAAACACCGAGCTTAAACTCTGGCTGGGGTAAATCAGCGCACGCATGCGCACTAGCCGCCTCTCCACACTTAGACGTGGTGGAAGGAACAGCCAACTGGACGACCCGAGGCACGGCCAAGAACGGCAGCCGGCGCCTGGGCGCAACAGGAACCGCAGCAGGCTGCTTGCGGCTATGGCGGCGCCGGTTCGTAAAAGTACCCCCCCCTCTAGTGGCCCTCCCACTCGAATGGTCTATAGTCGCCACAGATACCACTGAGCGACGGGCGGAAGATGGAGACATGCAGTGGGAGCTACAAGACTCGCTCCACCGCGTAATCACCCCAGACGACCAGTCGATATGTGGGGAATGTTGCTTCAACCAAGGAATACCCAGCAGAATATCATCTGCACCCTTAGGGAGAACCAGAAATGAAATGGTCTCCCTATGCCCAGATGACATGGCAAGGGTAATGGGCACTGTCCGCTGGTGAATTACCTTGGGCAACAAGGACCCATCCAATACACGGACTCTCACTGGCCTTGGCATTTGCACCAGTGGGATGGCATGCCGCCGGGCAAAAGAGGAGGAGATGAAACTATCCCCAGCACCTGTGTCCACACTTGCCCTTGTGGACCATGTTGACCCCTTAAAGGAAATGGACGCGGGAAACGTCACCCTAATGGATGACGCAGAGTCCAGTCTACCTTCAGCTATGGTCACCAATCGCGGTCGCTTACCCTGATGCTTTGGGCAACGGTTGGCATAATGACCATACTGCCCACAAGCGAAACAGGAAATGCTCTTGCGACTCGAAGACCTAGCAACACCAACATTAGCGATGTCCATAGGGACAGAGATGTCCTCTAAGGGAGGTGCAGTAGGAGAGACCACTACAGTGGCTGAACGACCCTCTGACCTGCGCTCCATCTGACGTTCGGAGGTCCGCAGGTCAATGCGGGTAGCCAGAGTCATGAGGCCCTCAAGGGTAGTTGGTACCTCACACGACGCTAATGCGTCCTTCACGTGCGAGGCTAATCCCCTCCAGAACAGTGGAATGAGAGTCCTCTCTGACCACCCCAGTTCTGAAGCAAGTGTCCTGAAACTCACAGCATATTGACTTGAGGAGGTACACCCCTGCTCCAAAGTCAGTAGCTGTAGGGCCGAGTCGTGAGTGACCTGAGGCCCCAGGAACACTTGTCGCAAGGACTCCAAAAACTCCTTAGAGTCCTGTACTACGGGGTCATTCCTCTCCCAGAATGGTGTAGCCCACTCCAGTGCTCTATCAGAGAGCAAGGAGATGATAAACCCCTCCTTCGACCTCTCTGTAGGAAACCGTGCAGCCAACAGCTCTAAATGGACTAAGCACTGGTTCACGAATCCCCTACATGCCTTGCTGTTCCCCGTAAACTTGTTGGGCAGTGAAAGGTGAGAGAGGGTTGGAGTAGGCTTGGTGACTGACACCATTGCAGCCGCTTGAGCCACCACATCATCCATATCAGCAGCAAGAGCAGACTTCTCCAGAGACCTCACTCTGGCATCAAGCTGCAGCATAAACTGACGTAGCTGCTCCATCTCCGCCATGCCAGCCAGACCCTGGCGCAGTCTTACTGTTACGGGGGTATATATCCTAATCGCCAGTCGGGGCCCACCGTGCTCCAGATGACAAAGGAGCTGCTGGCATCTGAGGGTTAGGCGGAGACTATAGAGCTGGACTGCTCTGAGATAACCCAGGAACTCTGGGAACCGGTCACGTGTGTTGGGACACGTCAGACCGGACGACAACCCGATTAGCGTTTTGGTGCACCTAGCGCTACACCAACCACGTGTGCAGGAAACACGTCAGGCCGGGTGGTAACCAGGTAGCGTTGACCGGAAGACCGCCACGAAAGCGCCCTGTCGGCCACGTGTGTAGGACACGTCAGGCCGAGCGGTCCTCCGATTAGCGTTTCTGGCCACCTCTCGACTGGCCACGTGTGTGGAGGACACGTCAGGCCAGATGGGTACACCAGTAGCGTTGACCGGAAAGCCGAGGAAAATAAGGAACACCCTGTTAACTCCACAGGGGTCCTGGAGTACGCTGTCCGTGCGCGTAGGAGGCACAACCGGACAGGTGGCGCAGCAGGTGCGTTGTCCGTGTGCGTAGGGGGCACAATCGGACAGGTGGCGCAGCAGGTGCGTTGTCCGTGTGCGTAGGGGGCACAATCAGACAGGTGGCGCAGCAGGTGCATTGTCCGTGTGCGTAGGGGGCACAATCGGACAGGAAGCACAGCAGCCGCAGCCCAGTTAACGCCACTGGGCTGCTATAGCAAGACTGGAACGGCAGGAGGGAAGCACGGCGCCTGACCCTGATGTGCCGAGCCACGAATCTTGGCGTGACAGGCACCGTTCGCCTAACCCTACCCACCGCTTCCCAACATAGGCTTATGCTGCAATGAAGCTCTAACATGGAGGTGTGCTCTGACTGAGCAAAAGTGAAGACTGCGCACCTCCATGTTGTCTCCAGCCCCTTTTATAACCTGGGTCCGCCCCAAACCCAAGGTCCAATAGCAGAGTGCCATGTCATCAGTGACGTCACATGCGACCTATCCGGAACCGCCACGTCATTGATGACCTCATGGCAGCCACGCCCCAAACACTTCACCAGTCATCGTCTGACTACCAATACTGAGGTGCCAGATCATAGGGGCGGGCCTCTGCGAGCCAGTCCGGAGTTGCCACGTCATCAGGACACCTGACACCCTCTGCCCTATCAGGGCCTGCCACCTCACGGACATGCTCAGTGAGGTCCTTACCGGACCTAGCCTCTGGTGCACTAAGTGCCTGAGCATGCCCAGTAGCCTGAGCAACAGGCTCAGAAAGCAGACTATCAGTTTGAGCATGCTCAGTAGGCACATCCCAGAACTTCGACACAGCACGAAGTCCAAGTACCTGTGCAAAGAGGCTGTTAGGGTTAATTGTGGGAGCATGCTCAGTAGCCTGAACTGAGGACTTAGTCTCAGACATAACACAATCAGGCTGAGCATGCTCACTAGGCAAAACACCGAGCTTAAACTCTGGCTGGGGTAAATCAGCGCACGCATGCGCACTAGCCGCCTCTCCACACTTAGACGTGGTGGAAGGAACAGCCAACTGGACGACCCGAGGCACGGCCAAGAACGGCAGCCGGCGCCTGGGCGCAACAGGAACCGCAGCAGGCTGCTTGCGGCTATGGCAGCGCCGGTTCGTAACACCATCATCATCCCCCTGGTTATTGTGGACACCTCGAGGCACAAAACCGGTCAGGCCACCGCGACATCTCAGACCTCCACACCGGCCTAGCGACGAGTTAGGTTAACCCTCTGCCCTCTGGGTGCCACAATAACACCAGTCCTGCATTATCAGTGTAGTTTCGGATGTTAACAATGCAACATGTTTGGTGACATCATGGTCCTGTACCCTTTGATCCTCACAAGATCTCCTTCCTACTCCCCTCTCATCTCCTCTTCCCACCATCGCATCCAAGATTTCGCCGTGCCTCCCCCATACTCTGGAATGCTCTGCCACAACATATCAAACTCTCACCTACCTTGACAAGCTTCAAAAGGAATCTGAAGACCCACCTCTTCCGACAATCCATAACCCTCAGTCTGATATAGCGCCGCACAACCAGCTCTACTCTCACCTACTGTATCCTCACCTATCCCTTGTAGACTGTGAGCCCTTGCGGGCAGGGACCTCTATCCTCCTGTACCAGTCTGTGTCTTGTATTGTTTATGATTGTATTTGTCCCTATTATGTATACCCCTTTCACATGTAAAGTGTCATGGAATAGATGGCGCTATAATAATAATAATAATACAGGAGTACAGAGGTACATTCCCACGCTCAGTGTTTGCTGAGTTTTTGACGCTGCAGAATTTCTGCACCAATTTCACATCTTAGTTTACTTACATTTTTTCCTTCCTTTTTGTGTGCTTTTTTCATGTGTTTTTGATGCGTTTTTCACTCAATAAAGTTTGTTATTACAGATTATAGCGATATAAAATCATGAATAATTAGAATCTCCATTATCTCATAAGCAACACTATAACTGCCCACATCCCAATATACAGTGTGTCTACCCATATCCTGTCTACCGCCATTAACTTGAGAACGGCGGCAGGTGTCAATTTGTATTGAATTGATGATGCCCTACAACTTTGTAATTCACTTTTTTCTCTATCTTGTTCCGTTTTCGAAATAAAAATGCTAACTCCGTTGTTTTCCACCAGGTGGCGCAATAGGTGGTTTCATTGCGTAGCGCATGGCTACTTTACTATACCTAGACACCACTTCTATGCCTATAGCTGCCACCGTTCTCAAGTTAATGGCGGTGGACAGGATATGGGTGGACACACTGTAGACAAGCAAATATACAAAAAACACAAGAAAAAATATAAAGCTATAGCTAGATAGATGATAGAAATATATTAATTAGAATAGATCGAGAGATAGATATCTAATTTTTCAACCCCCGTACATAATATAAACTTGCACCCTTTAGTGCCTTTGATGTGTCACTAAAAGGGTTTTTAGCCTGGTTTAACCTAATAAATAAATAATTCCAAAAAATGACATGGGAGCGCCCTATATTTGGTAACCAGGAAGAGTAAAGCAGACATGCAAGCTGATATTAGACAGGGAAGGCCGATGGTTTTTGGGCTCTTCCCAACCTAATACCAGCCTGCAGCTACCCCAAAATTGGCACATTGAATAAGATGCACTTTGCCTTGGCTCTTCCCAATTGTCCTGGTGTGATGGTAATTGGGGTAATGGTAGTTGGAGTTGATGTCAGCTGTTTAGAGTCAGCTGGCATCAAGCTCTGTTATTAGTAATAGACAGCTTGTTATAGTTGACCACACAGGGCCTGGTGCAAGGCTTTATAGCCCACCTGCTCTCATGATACTATTTCCAAATGCATAGCCAATCATTGAAAGGATCACAATTCTTTGGAATCCAAACTGTATATAAAAATTGAAGGGGTGGTAACTACAAAAAACAGATGCCCAGATCAGAGTCCAAGTGGATTTTTCTACTTTACTCCCTGGCCCCTAGAAGCCTTAACCAAAATCTTGAATTCTTCACCTTTTCAGTAAAAATACCAATAAATACCAATAAAACCAGAATTAAAAACAACAATAAAAATAACACCTAAAGAAAAATATTATGTAACTAAAATATTAATAAAACATAAGAAAAACATGTAAATAGAAAAATGAACTAACTGACAAATAGAAAAATGAAGTAACTGACAAATTAAGAATACTTGACACATTATTTCATTATTTTATTATAAAAAGCAAAATTAAATAACATAATCAATATTAATCAAACCAGTATTTACATTCTTTAAACTTCACTTGATACCATTTTCCCTTGCAAATAAAACACAAATACCAACATCCCCCCAAAAGAAACCTGAAAGAAAATACAAATACTAACCCAAACCAAAAACAAAATATTAACCTCATAACGACGGCCGTACGACTTAAAGCGGCGGCAAAACAGGGTACTTATTCTGTTCCGCCGCTTTAAAGCGGCGGCCCGAAAAAACCCTGTAGCGCCCCCCAGCGACCGAAAATCTCGGGGGTTTCAGCTACCGGGGGTAGCTGAGACCCCCCAGATTATGAATCGGGGTGTTTTTTTTGGACCCCGATCATGTGATCGGCGGTATACACTGTATACCGACGAACACATGAAAAAAAAAGAAATGGCCGGTAAAACTGATTTCTTTTTCATCTGACATGATCAAACATGTCAGATGAGAAAGAAATCTAACCCCCTAGTGCCCCCAAAGCCCCCGGTACCGGACAGTCCCCCCACCCCCACCCCCACCCCCACCGGACATCCAAAATGGCGCCGAAGCGCACAGAAAACTGCCGCCGGCGCCGGCTCTGCAGTCATTTCCCTCCGATCTGAAATGATCAAACATTTCAGATCGGAGGGAAATGTCCTCCCCCTGACCCCTCCTCCGGTCCACCGGAGCCCTCTGCGTCCATAGCGCTGCGTTGTGCAGTAGAAGCACAGTGGAAGGATTTTTAGAAATCTCATGCCCAATGTGCTTCTTTTCTCCGCAGCATAAACCGACCTGTGGTGCAGCTTCCCGAGCCTCAGCATGTCAATTTATGCTGCGGAGATGAGTGTTCTCTGCAGGTAGCATAGAGCTCCACAGCAGCCTGAACCCAAATCGTGGGCATGGGCAGCTGCGTTCTCCCGTGGACAACACTCACATCTCTGCAGGAGGCTGACACTGTGTACTAGACGCCGTGTCGCTGGATCATGGCCACGTAGCCTAAAAGTGAGACATTTGTTGCTACAGCAACATTTTTGTGAAGTACCTGTGGATTCAAAATGCTTACTATACTCCTGAATAAAATCCAGTTTCCAAAATGGAGTCACTTGTGGGGGGTTTCTGCTGTATAGGTACCCAAGGGGCCCTGCAAATGTGATATGGTGCCCGCAATTTATTTCAACTTTTCCAGAATTCAAATGGTGCTCCCTCCATTCCAAGCCCTCCCATTTATCCAAACAGAGGTTTTTGGCCACATGTGGGGTATCCCTGTGCTCATAAGACATTGGATAACAACCTGTGGGGTCCACGGTTTGTTGTTGTCTCTTGAAAAAGTGAGAAATTTGATGCTAAAGCAACAGTTTTGTGAAAAAAATGAAAATTTTCAATATGGCAACCTAAGCTTATCAAATTCTGTGAAGTACTCGTGGATTCAAACTGCTCACTATACACCTAGATAAAAGCCTTGAGGTGTCTTGTTTCCAGAATGAAGTCACTTGTGGGGGACCGCCACTGTTTAGGCACCTCAGGGGCTCTCCAAATGTAACCTGGCGTCCGCTATTGATTCCAGCCAATTTTGCAGTCAAATGGCACTCCTTCCCTTCCGAGCCCTGCCATGCGCCCAAACAGTTGATTTCCACCACATATAAGGTATCGCCAAACTCAGGAGAAATTGCACAATAAATGTTATGCTGAATTTTTTCCTTTTACTCTTGTAAAAAAAAAAGCTACCTGGTTGAAATAACAATTTTGTGGTAAAATTTTATTTTTTTTTTTTCATGGCTCAACGTTATAAAATTCTGTGAAGCACCTGAGGGTTCAGGGTACTCACCAAACATCTAGATAAATTCCTTGAGGGGCCTAGTTTCCAAAATGGGGCCACTTGTGCGGGGTTTCTGCTGTTTAGGTACCTTAGGGGACCTCCAAATGCGACATGGTGCCCGCAATCTTTTTCAGCCAAATTTCCTTTCTAAAATTCAAATATTGCTCCTTTCGTTCCAAGCCCTCCCATTTGTCCAAACAAAGGTTTCAGACCACATGTGAGGTATCACCGCGCTCATAAAAAAGTGGTTAACAAACCTTGAGGTCAAATTTTTGGAATTACCTCTTGAAAAAGTGAGAAAATTGATGCTAAAGCAACATTTTTGAGAAAATTATTAAAATTTTCAATATGACAACGTAACGTTAACAAAATCTGTGAAGTACCTGTGGATCTAAAATGCTCACTATACCCCTAGATAGAAGCCTTGAGGGGTCTAGTTTCCAAAATGGTGTCACTTGTGAGGGATTTCTTCTGTTTAGGTACCTTAGCGGACCTGTAAATGCAACATGGTGCCCGCAATCTATTTCAGCCAAATTTGCTTTCCAAAATTCAAATATTGCTCCTTCTGTTCCGAGCCCTCCCATTTGTCCAAACAGAGGTTTCTGACCACATGTGGGGTATCGGCGCGCTCATAAGAAAGTGGGGAACAAGTTTTGAGGTCCATTTTGTTGTGTTATTTCTTCTAAAAGTGAATAAATTTGGGTTAGAGCAACATTTTTAGGTAAAATTTAATTTTTGCTTTTTTTCATTCCACATTGCTTTTGTTCATGTGAAGCACCTGAAGGGTTAATAAACTTCTTGAATGTGGTTTTGAGTACTTTGGGGGGTGCAGTTTTTAGAATGGTGTCACTTTTGGGTATTTTCTGTCATCTAGGCCTATTGAAGTCACTTCAAATGTGATGTGGTCCCTAAAAAACTGGTTTTGTAAATTTTGATGTAAAAATGAGAAATTGCTGATAAACTTTGAACCCCTCTAACTTCCTAACAAAAAAAAATTTTGTTTCCAAAATTGTGCTGATGTAAAGTAGACATGTGGGAAATGTTATTTATTAACTATTTTGTGTCACAGAAATCTCTGGTTTAACGGTATAAAAATTCAAAAGTTGAAAATTGCTAAATTTTCAAAATTTTTGCCAATATTCAATTTTTTTCATAAATAAACACAAAAAATATTGTCCTAAATTTGGTACTAACATGAAGTCCAATATGTGACGAAAAAACAATCTCAGAATCACCGGGATCCGTTGAAGCGTTCCAGAGTTATAACCTCATGAAGTGACACTGGTCAGAATTGCAAAATTTGGTCTGGTCATTAAGGTGAAAATTAGCTCCGTCACTAAAGGGTTAATAATAATAAAAACAATTTGCCAAAATCCCCAAGCACACTTTTCACAGCTTGCCCCCCCTTTTTTCCTCCCCCAGCCTCCCCTGTTTTCAGTATCTATATAAATACATTATTTCAACCTATATTTATACATATGTTTTTACATATATCCGAAATAATTAAAAAATAAAAACAAAAACATTTTTTCACATTCAGCAATAATAGAAAACTTTTTTTGCTTTTCTATTTATATATTTTCTTTTTTTCATTTGTTAATTAAAATTTCTAGTAAAAACTTATTTTATGCAAATTTAATACTGTTTATATGTGGACTTAAGAGCATGTTCTTATAAATTTTATTGTCTCTACATATTTTTCAGCACCCATGCAGCGTTCACACCAGTAGTGTAGCCACCGGAGGGGGGGGGGCAAAGAGTGCGGCCGCCCCGGGACCCCCCCATCCCACCCCACCCGGAGCAGCACTACTGTTAACTATATCGATGTGCACAGCGTGCCGACATAGTTATCCTCTGCGGCAGTGCTGAGGAGACACAATATCCCTGCACTGCTGCTGATGACAGCATACACCCAGGACATCAGAGTCCCAGTGTGGTAACGTCATTGCAAAGCGCCGGGACTCTGTTGTCTTGTGCATGCGATGTCCTGCTCACGCTGCACCGCTCAAGACCTGCTGGAGCAGGTGAGTATATGATTATTTTTTAAATGCACTACGCCGGACATATATACCAAGGCTGGGGGCCTATATATACCAGCATGGGGTCCAGCCTGGCAGCCCATATATACCAGATGCAGGCCCATATATACCAGCACAGGGCCCAGGCTGGAGGCCCATATACACAAGGCTGAGGGCCCACATACACCCTGATGGGACTCAGGCTGGGGGCTCATATATACCAGCATGAGGGCCCATATATACCAGTATGGGGCTCATTGTGGGGGCCCATATATACTAGCATGGGGAACATTAGCACATAATGAAGGGGGTGCAACACATGCCTTTATAGGATTTAGAAAGCTGCAAGGGCCCGTATATGTGATATAAACATGTCAATGTTACATCAGGGTCCGTCAGATTCTAGTTATGTCACTGGTGTGGTGGGCACTTATACAGTGTGAGGAGCCTTTATACAGTGTGGGAGCTAATGTAGGGGTCATTATACAGTATGGAAGTGACTCGCCCACCCCAGGGCTATGGGACACCCGGTGCCGGGCTGGACTAGTCCGGTGGTAGTCAGTGGTGGCTGGGCCCGGCTCCGTGGCCCTGGTGGGTGTCAGTAGAATATGTGGCTTGCTTGTTAATGGTTGTGTTCGTGACGCCACCTGTGGTATGCGGCTAATAAGCCGCCGCTGCTGTGTGAGGCCTCCGGGATGATATTATGGCAGCTATGATGGTACTGCTCCCCACAGGTGGAGCAATGCCCGGGGCACAGTTGGTGCTTGTGAAAGTCTATGGTGCTGTGTGACTAACACGGTGCAGGGCCGACAGGCGAGGAAAGAACCAGGCACAAACAACAGTCTCTTTACCTTTTCCTCTTTTACTCTGGGAACAGTCCAGTCCTGGGAGACCGTTACAGGTGGTGATGGGGATCCGGTCGGCCTGGAAGTACTTGGGGTGATCTTTCTGGCCAGCTGAGTATGAGGCCTACTCCTGTACCTTTCTTGGTGATGATAGGACCCTGCTTCTCTGAATCCAGCAATGGCCCTCTTCGCTGCTGGGATCAATAGCACGTCCCTTCCCTCTGTAGGTGGCTGCGCAGGCCCACTCCCTGGTGCTTCTCCGCTGGGGTCCACACCGGGCCCTGATGCTGCAGCTGTACCTTGGATGTGTCTGGGCCAGGGGCTTGCAGCTCCCCTGCCCTTCGGATTCGGCTACCAGGGACGGATTTTATACCCTGGCAACCACAGACTCCGATGTCCGAGTCTCTCTGCTGCCTCTCAGCTACTCCTGCTTCTCTGGGCCAAACTGCTCCAGCTCTAGGCCCCAGATTCACAGGACAGCTCACTCTGTGTCTGTTCACTTCTGCTGCTCCCTACAGACTAACTAACTCCTCCCCCAGGTCAGGCTTAAGGAAGCTCCCTGAAACTTCAGGTTCAGAGCTCCCCCTACTGGCCTGAGGGAGAAACTGCGGTGGATGTTAACTTACTGGCCAGTAGATTTCCCCATTACCTCCAGGCTCAGCATTAACCCTCAGGAGGGCAATGCCGTTGTGGCGACCAGGTCCTAGGGCGCCACACTCCCCCTTAGTTAAATTCAGTACTCCCGGACTGTAGAAACAAAACATAACATGTCATACATTTCATCCCAATATGGGAGGCACATTCTCTTTAACGTTACAATCTTAAACATTTCTATAAGAGTCCAGTGTGGCTCCCTGCCGGGTGTCCATTACACTGCTCCATGGGGGACCCGCCGCGATCAAACCCCCAACGTAGGCTCTGGGCGTGCGTCAGAGCATTGATGACCCCACTCTATGCACGCCGGACGGGTTTTTCTTCAGGGGTGTTTGAGCACACTGGTGCTAACTATGAACAATTTAGGTGTTGGCCACCCATAGTCCAGTGGCCCAATTGTCCATTTTCGCAATCAAAGAAAAAGAAAACATTTTGTGCACAACATGACAGACATTTTGCATAACTATTTACACTCTAATAAGTACTCTTTACTTTATACAGTAGACTCCCTATACCTTAGAGGGGGTTGTCCCCGAGTGCTGCGCTGGGACCTACGTAGCTCTGGTGTTTGCCCCTGACTACGTGGTACGTCTTCTATCTCAGCACTACAGGTGGGCCTAACCCCAATAGGTAAGCGTGATGGTTGCCTTTGTGGTCCAGGAGTCGCCAAGGGTATGACAGGTTCACCACTGACAGGGGGTTGATCCTCCTGTTCCACTGCTGGCGTGTCATCTCGTGCTGGAGCGGACGATTCTTTAGGTGGATCCGGAACCTTTTCTGTTTCTGGCTCGACCAACTGCGGAAACGCCAAAACTGGTACCACTATGGCATTGTTGATTCGGGTCCAAGTTTTGGGGAACTTCCCAAGGATGGTTTGAATCATCTCCCCTTCTTTCTCTTGACTTTGGGGACTTCCTTGTACTCCTTCCATTTCTCTTTGGATTCGGCACCGTTCAGGGCACGCTTTCAGGCGGTCTCGGGAAATTGCTTGACAGGTCTTGCCTTCATCTTTGCTTATGAGGCATACCTTACTATTGTCAAAGTTGGAGGGGATAATGGTGTAGGGCTCGTTTTCCCACTGATCATCCAACTTATGCGTCTTCCGCTTCTTCTTGAGGACTTGTTCTCCAGGTGCTAAGGGAGTTGCTGGGGCTGTTTGATTGTAATGCTGTTCTTGTCTCGTTCTTGCTTGAGACAGGCTCCTTTCCACGCACTCCTGGACCTTACGGTACCGCTGCTGCCGTTCTGCATCCCAATCCTCTATTTCTTGAACCGCCTCAGGCGACACAGTCCCCATCTCAAAGTCTACAGGCAACTTGCCTGGTCTGGCTCGCATCAGGTAAGCGGGGCTGCAGTTGGTCGAATTCACTGGGATGTGGTTGTACAAGTCTACCAGATCTGGCAACTTTTCTGGCCATTGGTTCCTCTCTTCCAGCGGTAGGGTCTTCAGCATATCAATAACCACATGGTTCATTTTCTCGCACAGTCCATTGGTCTGGGGGTGGTACGGTGTGGTTCGAATTTTCTTACAACCGTACATGTTACAGAACTCTTGGAACACTTCAGCCTCGAATGCAGGACCCTGATCCGTCAGTACCCTTTCCGGATAGCCGTGCGGTCGACAAAAGGATGCCTGGAACGCTCTAGCTGCCGTCCTGGCTGTCTGGTCCTTCACAGGCACTACTACCAGGAAACGAGAGTAATGGTCCACAATGGTGAGGGCGTACACATAGCCTGACCGGCTTGGTGTTAACTTCACGTGGTCCAGGGCCACCAACTCCAGGGGCTGCTTCGTGACAATTGGCTGTAGGGGAGACCTTTGGCTGGCATCATCCTTCCGCCTCAAGTTACACGGGCCACAGTCTCGGCACCATTTCTCGATCATCTTTCTCATGTGCACCCAGTAGAACCGATCACGGAGTAAGGCCTCCAACTTCTTCCACCCGAAGTGCCCGGCGTTATCATGATACGCTGCTAGGACCATTGGAGCATCCCTCTGCGGAACCACTATCTGCCAGACAAGTTCATTTGTTCGATAGTTGACATATCTCTTGCAGAGCTTGCCCTGGTAGGTGAACAGTCGTCCCCTCTCCTTCCACAGCTGCTGGGCTTCCTCTGGAGCGTCTGGGCCAAGATGGGTCTCAGCTTGCGCTAGCTTCTCTTTGACCAATCGCACGGCCGGGTCACCATTCTGTGTTTCTTCCCAATTATGGTGGAGTAATGGATTGACCGAGACCTCGTGCTGGTTTAAGCGCTTCACTCCCACAGCATGCTCACACTGTGAAACACCCTGGTGATGGAAAGCCGGTAACTCTATCTCTTCGAGTTCATCCAGGTCTTCTCCAGACTCGGGTAAGTGAGGCATTCTGGACAGCGCATCAGCATTGTTATTCTTCTTGCCAGCCCGATACTTGATGGTAAAGTCAAAGTTAGACAGCCGGGCCATCCATCGCTGTTCCATCGCACCTAACTTGGCTGTTGCCAGGTGTGTCAACGGATTGTTGTCCGTGAAGATGGTAAACTTGGCCGATGCCAGATAGTGCTTGAAGCGTTCAGTCACTGCCCACACAATAGCGAGGAACTCCAGCTTGAAGGAACTGTAGTTTTCTGGATTCCTTTCCGTGGGCCGAAGCTTCCTACTGGCATACGCTATTACCCTCTCTCTGCCTCCCTGTACCTGGGACAGAACTGCTCCCAGTCCCACGTTGCTGGCGTCTGTGTACAGTATAAACGGTTGGCTGTAGTCAGGGTAGGCCAGAATTTCTTCTCCCGTGAGAGCCCCTTTCAGCCGGACAAAGGATGTTTCCAGTTGGCTGCCCCATTCAAATGGAGGGCTCTGCTTCTTAGCCTGCTTCGGCTGGCCCACCAGGAGATCTTGAAGGGGCGCTGCTATCTTGGTGAACCCATCAATGAACCTTCGGTAGTAGCCCACCAGTCCAAGGAACTGCCGCACCTCCTTCACCGTGGTGGGTCTTGGCCAGTCCTTAATTACCGTGACTTTCTCCGGATCAGGTGCCACGCCTTCTGCGCTGACCACATGACCCAGGTACTGTACCTTTGGCTTCAAGAGGTGACATTTGGACGGCTTGATCTTCAGGCCATATTTCGACAAGGACTCAAACACTTCTGCTAAGTGCTTCAGGTGGTCCTCATAAGTCTTGGAGTAGACTATTACGTCATCCAGGTACAGCAGCACGGTTTCGAAGTTGTGGTGGCCCAAGCAGCACTCCATCAACCGTTGGAATGTCCCTGGGGCGTTGCAGAGCCCGAATGGCATACAATTGAACTCACAGAGACCCATTGGTGTCGTGAAGGCAGTCTTCTCCTTGTCCGCCTCTGCCACGGGAACCTGCCAATACCCACTGGTGAGATCCAAGGTGGAGAAATAGTTAGCTGACTTTAAGGCTGTTAGTGACTCCTCTATTCTGGGTAGTGGATAGGCATCTTTATGTGTAATGCGGTTAATTTGCCTGTAATCTACACACATTCTCATTGTACCATCTTTTTTCTTTACGAGCACTAGTGGAGCTGCCCAGGGGCTACAACTATCTCTGATAACCCCAGCCTCCTTCATTTCCCGTAACATTTCCTTGGCACACTGATACTGTGCGGGGGGTACAGGGCGGTATCTTTCTTTAATGGGATGATGATCACCCGTGGGGATTTGATGTTGAACCCCTTTCACCTGCCCAAAATCTAGGGGGTGTTTGCTGAAGACCCGCTCGTACTCCTGTACCACCCGGTAAACCCCATGCTTTTGGTGTGAGGGGGTGGAGTCGGTGCCCACATGTAATTTTTGGCACCAGTCTTCCGGCTGCCCCTTGGAGCCATTGTCTTCCGCCTGGTCGGACGGGATCAAGGGTTCCAC
Organism: Anomaloglossus baeobatrachus; assembly: GCF_048569485.1. Classification (NCBI taxonomy): domain Eukaryota; kingdom Metazoa; phylum Chordata; class Amphibia; order Anura; family Aromobatidae; genus Anomaloglossus; species Anomaloglossus baeobatrachus. The sequence continues at coordinate 483,895,644 of NC_134354.1, read as the reverse complement.
TGCTTTAATGGTATTGTTGCTGACAGTGTACAATTTTGCCACAGTGGCATACCGGGGCAATTTGGCCTCCTCCTCCCCACAATTCAGGACACGGACGGGCACTCTCCCCTTGCGGACGTCCGCTACCCCTCTGGCTATCAGGACTCCAGGCCTACTGTCTGAATACATTGGTTCTACCAAGGCATGGTAATCCTGACCCTTGAGGCCTATTGCTGCCCGACACCATATCAACATTTCACTTCTTGGGGGTATTACAATGGGGAGGGGGTCACTTACCCTCACACTGCCAATTTCTCCTCCGGCCAGCTCTACCTGCTGCCTCCTCATCAGGGCTCTGATCTCCCTCTGTAGGACACGCTGCTGCCCGGAGCTGGCAGTTTCAGACGCCTGCTGTAACAAAATTATCACTTCGGCAATACAATTTTCTATCACATTTGTACCAAGAGTTAGCAGTGGGTCAGATTCTTTGCGATCAATATCTACAATTATCATCCCCTGACATGGCAATTCCACCCGCCCCACTTTAATGGTTACTTCTTTGTACCCAATCTGAGGTAAGGGCTGACCATTACTGGCCACAATTGTTAAATCATCATCTGGGCCATGGTCAATGTCTGAATCGGCCCAATATCTTTTGTACAGTTTGTGGGGGATGGTTGTTACCTGGGACCCCGTATCCAGGAGGGCATTCAAAGGGATTCCATCCAGCACAATAGGAAGGACCGGTCGTCCTCCCACATACTTGCTGCGGCTGGGGGTTGAGCCGGGCTTCCTTACACCTGGGGGTCGGCTCCTGGCCCCAGGCTCGGCCCATTTAAAGGACAGCGTCGTGCAATGTGGCCCGCCTGGTTGCAGTTGCGGCAGATCGGTTGTCCTGTTGAATCGTACCGGTCTGTGTCTCTGCCTCGGGTCGGCGGAATCCTTCTCTGTCGCATCCATGGGACGTCCTCTGGGCTGGAGGCCAACTCGATTTTCGCAGGCGAGAGGGTCATTTGTAGAGACTGCACGGTCTTGGCAAGGGCAGCCACAGTCTTGGTCAGCTCCTGGACCTGTTGTCTGAGCTCCGCAGTGGGATCCTTATCCAGGGACTGCGCCTCAGCCCCTGCAGTGGCTCGTGTTGCAGGCACCACCCCGGGGTACGTGATAGCAGGAGGCCGGAGGGGTACTGGGTCATTCGGCGTAGATTCTCTCAGTACCCTGATGGCCTGGTCCTTAAACTTGGCAAAGTCCAGAGCAGGGTTCTGCAGGACCAGGATACGCAGCTGGGTCCTGTGGGCATCTGACAGGAGCCCCTCTATGAACTGCTCAGTTAGGAGTTTGTCTTCTTCACGTACACTCTCTGGGTCCACCTGTTTAACTGCTTTCAGGGCCTCTTGCAGGTTTAGGGCATAGTCCCTTATGCTGTCTGTGGCCCGCTGCTTGCACCCAAAGAATCTCATCTTTATCTCTGCTGCGGTGCGAGTGTCAAACGTACTCTTTAGCTTGGCCAGTATCTGGGCTGCTGTCCCTTTATCTGTATCAGGCCATGACTTCGCTTCACGCTGGGCTGCGCCGGCTAGCTGTCCCATTAATATGCCCACCTTCTGGCTCTCAGTCAGCGGATACACCCGGAATAAGCTGTGCAGGCTTTCTCTGAAGTCACTCAAGGTATGGGACTCCCCGGAGTATTGCGGCAGCCATTCTGCTCCCGGTATGTATGGCATGGTGATCGGCATTACCGGCGCTACAGTGGGGGCCGGGGCGACGGCGACTGGGATTGCTTCTGCTGGTGCTGCGGCGTCTCGGGCTATGGCAGCCACCTGCCCTCCCTCTGAGTCGGACATCTTCCTCCCCCTTAGTGAACCTTACCAGGCTCCGTTCACTTTTCAAATTTTCTTCCGGGTCGCGCGGGGTTAACAGCGCTCTGCTCTGATGGCGCGCTCCCTTCGCGCTCTTTGTCAGGCACGCCCCCCTTCTTCCTGCGCTCGGCGAGGCTAATGGCGGCGGTGGTCTGCAGCCAGTACACAATCTTTTAAGCACAATTCCGGCAGGCGCACAGTACCCGGTGGGACCGGGCACGAAATCCTGTTCGTGACGCCAAAAGTTGACTCGCCCACCCCAGGGCTATGGGACACCCGGTGCCGGGCTGGACTAGTCCGGTGGTAGTCAGTGGTGGCTGGGCCCGGCTCCGTGGCCCTGGTGGGTGTCAGTAGAATATGTGGCTTGCTTGTTAATGGTTGTGTTCGTGACGCCACCTGTGGTATGCGGCTAATAAGCCGCCGCTGCTGTCTGAGGCCTCCGGGATGATATTATGGCAGCTATGATGGTACTGCTCCCCACAGGTGGAGCAATGCCCGGGGCACAGTTGGTGCTTGTGAAAGTCTATGGTGCTGTGTGACTAACACGGTGCAGGGCCGACAGGCGAGGAAAGAACCAGGCACAAACAACAGTCTCTTTACCTTTTCCTCTTTTACTCTGGGAACAGTCCAGTCCTGGGAGACCGTTACAGGTGGTGATGGGGATCCGGTCGGCCTGGAAGTACTTGGGGTGATCTTTCTGGCCAGCTGAGTATGAGGCCTACTCCTGTACCTTTCTTGGTGATGATAGGACCCTGCTTCTCTGAATCCAGCAATGGCCCTCTTCGCTGCTGGGACCAATAGCACGTCCCTTCCCTCTGTAGGTGGCTGCGCAGGCCCACTCCCTGGTGCTTCTCCGCTGGGGTCCACACCGGGCCCTGATGCTGCAGCTGTACCTTGGATGTGTCTGGGCCAGGGGCTTGCAGCTCCCCTGCCCTTCGGATTCGGCTACCAGGGACGGATTTTATACCCTGGCAACCACAGACTCCGATGTCCGAGTCTCTCTGCTGCCTCTCAGCTACTCCTGCTTCTCTGGGCCAAACTGCTCCAGCTCTAGGCCCCAGATTCACAGGACAGCTCACTCTGTGTCTGTTCACTTCTGCTGCTCCCTACAGACTAACTAACTCCTCCCCCAGGTCAGGCTTAAGGAAGCTCCCTGAAACTTCAGGTTCAGAGCTCCCCCTACTGGCCTGAGGGAGAAACTGCGGTGGATGTTAACTTACTGGCCAGTAGATTTCCCCATTACCTCCAGGCTCAGCATTAACCCTCAGGAGGGCAATGCCGTTGTGGCGACCAGGTCCTAGGGCGCCACAGAAGCTAACGTGCGGCTGTCAAATACTGTGGGGACTACTTTGGGGGCCTCATACAGTGTGGGGGGCTACGATTGAAGCCATTATACAATGTTGGGGCTACTGTGGGGACAATTAATCAGTGTGTCGGCTGCTGTGCTGGCCATTATACAGTGTGTGAATCATTGTTTTGGGGGAATTGTAGGCCCATCATACTGTATAGGGGAGGTGTATAGGCATCATACTGTGTATAGGGGAGGTGTAGCGGTATCATACTATCTATAGGAGGAGTTATGGGAACATCATACTGTGTATAGGGGAGGTATATGAGCTTCATACTGTGTATAGATGAGCTATACAAGGGGGAACATTATTAACTGTTAAGTGGACACTTAAGAACCATTATTGTTATAGGGTCATTCAGGCTATTTTGACCATCACGGGCACACTGGGGGCATTATTACTTTCTAGGAGCAAAATGTGGGCACTTTTCTAGGGCACTTATACAAGGCATTAATATTTTCTAGGGGCAATTCTACCATCTAGAGGACACAAAAGAGGCATTTTACTATGTTACTGGCACAGTGGTCACATTAATATGTGGGGGCACAGTGGTGGCATTATTATGTGGGGGCACAGTGGTGGTATTAGTATGTGGGGGCACAGTGGGGGTATTAGTATGTGGGGGGCACAGTGATGGCATTATTACCATGTGTGGGTGTACCGCCCCAGCGCCAGCAGACGGGCAGCTGCTCGGATCTGGATCCGTGGAAGCTCGAGGGGACTCCGGACCCAAGTGGGGTCACGCGGACACTTGAAATAAAAAGGGGTATTTACAGAGAATTTTTGTGGTTAGAGTACATGGTGCATGGTAAGGTGGGATACCACCGTTGCTGTTGGAAGCGCCCGGTGGTGATGGAATGGCAGCCAGGTGTTTAACCCCTCCGTGGGTAGGGGGGAGTGCCTCGGGGCTTGGTGATGGGGAGAGGGGAGTACCGTTGGGGAGGAAAGGGTCACTGCGTACTCACTCAGTCTAATAACGCTGACACCGACAACTTGTAAGCCAAAGTTCTGAGCACCGTTGCAGCAAGGAGGGAGTATGCTGGGGTCCCATGCCCGTTGGTGTTGCTTGTTAGCCTGTGGCCTTTTCCTTTGCACTGTCTTTACTTGTTGGCCCCTGTAGTTTGAAACTAGTCGGGTCTCGCTCACCCATATGGCTAACGGAGTGAGCTTGCTCTCAGGGTTCATGCTTGGGATTTTCTGGACTGTGTATTGGGGAAGTCCTATCCCCCTGGTTGCGCTAGTACCCCGATTTTGGAGCGGGTGGAGAACGAATCATGAAGTCTTCGCCTTCATCGGGTAAATTACCAGGACACGTGAAGCTACTTCCCGGCCTAGGGTCCACGTACCCTGTCGTACCCTGGCCCCTGCCCGGAGATGGCTCAAGGCCGCCGGCTGCCCTCCTCGGCAGTTCCATGCCCCTTGACACGATCCCCTACGACAGGGGTTCCAGCTCCTACCAGGCCCAGACCAACGTCTGTCACCTAGTAGTACAGAGTAGCCCAGCTCCTAAACTGTGACCTCTCCTCTCGAGAGTCACTTCACTTCTCCCTCTGTCTCCTACACTCCTGACCCTCCTAAACCAACACCCCAAATGGGCAGCCCTATTCCCTTCAGGCTACCCAATGGTGTGTCTGGTGGGTGTGGTGCAGAGTGTTTCTAGGATTTTTGGATTGGCTTGATCTCAGCAACACCAAAAGGTCAGGGACCCGTAACCAAGGAGGATTGGATACCGTGCTGAAGGGCAGATTGCACAATACTCTGTGATGACCTGATAGGTCAGGGCGTCATATGGACATAGTGGTGGCATTACTATGTAGGGCAGTAAGAGGAACACGTTTTTTGTGCCACACTGCAGGTGCATTAATAGGGACACATGCAACAGCAGCAGATCAGTATTGGGGTGATGGCAGGATGAGGAGTTTATGCAGGTTAGGATTAGGTGGGGACGGTGCCGGAAGTGTGAGAAGTCAAACGTGTCTTTGTCGTAGATGAGTTGTGACTGGAAGAAGTTGTAATGTAGGTCTGGGCCAGATGGAAAAGACGGAAAAGGTGAACATATCCATCTGAAAGAACGTCAGCTGTAAGTCACCATCTATAACTGTACTGTAATCTCTTGTATGTGCTGCCAGACCGATATCTACCACTATAAAGTCACCATATAGCGGTAATATTAGTGTCGTTTATGAGGTTCCACTATACCCACGATTAGTCTGTGCCACTGTAGTTATCACGGTTACCAGGTTAGGGGCCCACTCAGATGTTTCACGCCCCCTGAGCTGAACCCTTAGTGTGACACCTTCGACTATCCATGTCGTCCCAGGTAGACACAACAACACTACACCCCCCCTTCCCAGTTAGGTAACATCAGTCAAACTTAAAAGCCTTGTCACCACCCTCCAGGTTTGATGTCCACACCAAGGGGGGTGGAGCCAGGCGGTTGGCTCCACCCACCGAGGAGTTCACAGGCCTGGAGGCGGGAACCTAGTAGTCAAGTTCAAGTGAGTTAAGAGAGTGGTTTTGACAGTGAAGGAGGGAGGTTGTGTCCAGAAGCATACCTGTGCTCAGGCCTGCCAAAGACTACTCCGGTGGCTGGGTTGGAGCCCAGTCACCATTGGCAAGGAGGCAGATGGTAGTGGCCGCCTGCAGGAGACCGGGAAGATGACCGGTGGAACCGAAAGGGACCGGGACAGGGTAGTGGCCCGCGGGAACCAAACCGGGGAGCCAACTGGATACCGGAGCACCAGGCAGGGTACTCAGACCCCGAACTAGGCTAGAAGCCACCACCATAGTCGAATTAACTGATTGCGGTCTGGACCTCAGGGGTTCATTCCCACCTAAGTCCCGATTGAAGGCAACAGCCCAACCATTCAGGATAAGTGCCACCGCCAAGGGCAAGAGATCCAAAGGGCCAGCGTCTGAGGGCAAACTGGCTCCTATGACAGGTACACGCCGGGGAGCGGACTACCAGTGCCTAGGCACAGGAGTCAAGATTCACACACAGAGGTGCAGGAGAAAGGCGGACATTACCAACCTAATCTGGGAAAAGCTGCAGCCGGCTGCGGGCCCCGTTCATCACTCCGTTTGGTTTACCAGTGACTCCAGTGTCTTGTGTCAGAGTGAGTACACAAGTGCCATCCGGCACCGTGCCGCGCTGCACCGCAACACTACACCCTGCATCCGGACCCAGGCCCACCAGACCCCGGGACCAACATCCCCTACCCATGGAGGGGTCAACACATAGCTGCGCTACTACACCGCTCCCGGGGGCCCTCACACCTTCACCACAGCGGTGGTGTCTACAATCACCACAACCCGTGGGTGGCGTCACGAACTATCACTTCAAACCAAACACCCAAATCCTCGCGTGTAATGCCAACTCCCTTGCAGAGCGACGTGACCCCCGGGTCCGTGAGAGGCTCGACACACCACCCGCAGTGCGAGCACGGATCCGAGCGGCTTGGCGTCCGCAGCCGAGCCCGCGGGGTGGTACATTAGCTACGTCACTGGTTCACACTAGCCCATTTTTCAATGGAAAGGCTGGGCTGTCAGTATGTGGGGCACCATCTTCCCTTTCTCTTTTATGCTCACACTTCTTTGTCTATCTTTTTTGTGTAAATCAAATTTTATTCGAATAAAGAACATGTTTACAAGTTATAAGATAGGCAACATATGATATAGAGTAGAATAACTCAAATCTTGGAGGTAATAAGTAATACAACACTTTTCTACTTGCATAATAATTCCTTTGATTACACACTTCAGGTCAGACCATCATCACCCATGTAATAGCTTTGCTTTGAAGATGATGCCCACTGGGTGACCAACAATCCGACCCCCATACAAAAATATATGCAGCCTCATTTAGAAAAGGGAGGCAACGTAGATGCACAAAGTCCCTGAGATGGCAATCCTGTCTAACAATGTAAACATAACATAAAATGTACAAAGAGGAAAGAAAGATGAGAAAAGAGGAAATGTAGGGGGAGAGGGAAAAGAAAAGAAGGACCAAGAAGATGTCTCGTCTGGGTCGTGTGCAGCCCCCGGAACTTTTGTTTTGTGGAATGGACAATCACAGAGGTCTCACGCACCCAACTGAAGCTTGAAGCCATAGTACCAGGTCTGGTGTCTCTCTATACATCATCCATGGCGCCCACAACCTGAACACTCACTCCCCCGAGTCAGACGCCTGGCCGACCAGCTCCTCCATCCTATAGATCTGGTTAATCTCGACCACCAGTTCAGCCCGCGAGGGCACTTTGTTCTGCCTCCAGTACCTTGGGATTAATCTCCTTGCCCCCGTCAAAAAATGCCTAAACAGGCTTCTCTTGAAGTTGGCGATCGAGATATTGCTTAAGGATAGAAGAGCCAGTTCCGGCGTCGGCTCAAACCTAGTGGATGACACTTTATTCAAAAGGGCAAACACGTCTAGCCAAAAATATTGTATGAGAGGACAAGACCACCACATGTGGATGTATGAGCCCCTATCGTTTGAGCATCTCCAGCATTCTTCAGAGACAGATGGGAACATGGAATGAATTCTGATGGGGCAGTGATACCACCTAGAAACTATTTTGTAGCCCCGTTCTTGTGACGCTACATCCAGCGACGACTTGTGGGTAAAGAGTAATATTTTTGAGCGTTCTTCATGCGTGAGGGGTCTCCCCAAATCCACCTCCCAATTCAAGAAGAAATGGGCATCATCCTTCCGTCCAGACAACTAATCTGGAACATTTTGTATAGCAGGGTAATGGTGTGTTCCAGAGGCTCTCCCCCCAGACACAGAGACTCAAAGGGCGTCAAGGGCCTATAAAAGTTAGTTTGTGGTGAAAGGGCGTTAATAAAGCTCTTCAATTGCTCATAACCAAGCCAAGCTCCTGCGGGAGTGCGGTTGTCAGGAAAGAAAGAATGAAGGGGCCTCATACCCACATTGGACACTAGATCCCTCATTATGGACACCATGCCTCTGGACATGTGAAGAAATATGTTGCCTGTTAAATCTGTCGGGAGTAGAGAATTATTGTGTAAAGATGTCAGTGGTCCAGGTATAGTGGAAATGCCCAGGATTGCGTTCGAACTCCTGAGAAATGAGGACAAGTTCTTTAGGAGGAACGACCTGGCCTGAGTGCACGGATGCAAAGGGGCTGGCGACCACAACTCTACGAGAGGGGCGCAGTCTTTGTCTATCTTTTTTAATATCCTTTCATCTTCTGTACTGTGAAACACTATCTTACTCTACAAGATTTGTTGGATACATCATGTTTCTAATCAGATTGTTAGTGACCATAAGCAATGTGCCCACATATTCACTCATCCTACACTAGCAACCCAAATACAGTACATTAAGTACACTAAATATACCATCCCATGTGGTACATGGGGCGGTATCTAGGAGTCTCCGGTGACTACTTAAAGACCACTTCTAGGATCATGCACTAACTAGATCATGCATTGAGCCCAGAAAAACTGGTGAATAGTTTTCACACAGAGCTTTTTGGGAGATTCAGGCCACAGAAACTGGTGCACAGTGGCCAATTAGAGCTTGTTATAGATTAGCCATACAGGGCCTGGGGCAGTGTAATAAAAATGTTTTCATAGATTGAGCCCTGAAAGCTGGTGCACGGTGTCCACACAGAGCTTTCTTGGAAGATTCAGGCCAGAGAAACTGGTGCATAGCGGCCAATTAGAGCTTGTTAGATTAGCCACACAGGGCCTGGTGTAGTGCAATAAATTATTTATCAGAGATGGCACCCACAAAAATTGGTGCAGTGTCCACACAGAGCTTTTTGGTATTTAGCACATAGAAACTGGTGCACAGTGTAAAAATTGACCTTTTTTGGAGGTTCAGCCCACAAAAATTGTTGCACAGTGCCCAATTAGAGCTTGCTCTAAATTGTCCACACAGGGCCTGGTGCAGTGCAATAATTTTTTTTCAAAGATGGAGCCCACAAAAACTGGTGCACAGTTACCACACAGTCTTTTGTAACAGTACGCCACACTGGAACCTAACACTGTCCCTCACTCCAACAACGTCCTATCCCTGCGATATTCACAGCAAAATGGCTACATGGCCCATGATCTGGCCTTTATACAGGCCGAGTCACGGGGTGCGGCAGTCCATCACAGCCATGCCAATCCTTGGCATGGCTGCGATGGCTCCAGAAGTGCCCACAGCCTAAGGCTTCTGCCACACTCACGTGAAATTCACGCACGTGCCGAGAGACACGTATTTCCCCTGCGTGTTGCGTGCAGGTAAGTACGTGTCTCTGGTACGTGCGTGACACGTGTGTTCTACGTGTGCTATCCGCGATAGCACACGTAGAACCGGTAATTATTATACTCACCTGGTCCTTCCTGATGTCCGCGCTGCTGTCCGTGGTGCTGATCCTCGGTCTCCAGCCCTCCCGTCTCCCGCTGCTGCTGCTGCTGCCAGGCAGTGAAGTCAATATTCAATGAGAATAATGAGCGGCGGTCGGCAGCAAGAGGCAGCAGCGGCAGAGACAGGAGGGCTGGAGAAGGTGAGTTAATGTTTTGGTTTTTTTTCACTGACATGTGTGTTTTCTCCGGCGCGTGTCACACGGGACCGCATCCACACTACACCCGTGTGGTACGGGTGCGGGCCGTGTGACACCCGTGCTGCCGGTGAAAAAACGGACATGTCAGCGCTTTGAAAATCGCACACACGTACAAACGCACACGGACACACGTTCCGTGTGGTTTTACGTGTGTGTGCCTGCTACCATAGGGTGGCATTGCTGTACGTGTCTCCGTGTCTCCGGTACGTGTAAAAAATGCCAAACACGTACCGGAGGCACGGATGTGTGGCACTAGCCTAAAAGCTTACTAATTGGCTGCTCTTCAAATTAGCATGATGTTTCTTTTATCTGCTTTTACTACATCTATAGTCATCAACATTGCCCATTTTTAGTGTCCTCAAGGTTAAGAAATACAGGCTGATATTTACCCATCATGCAGTGCCATGAGATGTCATCTGATTGGCTCCAAGCTCCATTTTTTTTCGGCAGCAGTTCAATGAGACCAAACATACAGCCAATATTAATAGGATCTATTTAGTGTAAAGTAGAAGTCCTGGAAGCGATGATATGGCCCCACATAGCCCTCTAAACATAATCAAGTCTATGTGGGATTATGTAAGGAGTTGAAAGTACTACACACACCTCCTCGAAAACAATGTGATGTGTTGCCATGCATTGCACTTAGAGATGGGCGGACTCACAGAAAACCGGGACTGACGGGTCCCTGTTATCTTTTTTTTTAAATCCGGTTTTGGTCCGGAATCTGGTCCCCGTATAAGTCTATGGGGATCAGAAACCAGAGATTAAAAATGTTGGTCGAAGGGATTAGGAAATAGGAGCACGCGCGACCTACTTACCGATGCTCTGTCATGGCGGCAAGCTGCTTCCATGTCGCGCATTCACTTCCAAAGTGGCTTCATTTAATATACATGGTCTGAGTGTCATGTGACTGTGACCCGATCCTGTGGTCAGATGACAGGTGCAGAGGAGATAGAGGGATATATCCCCCCACCTCCTCCATTGTCAGCTCGTGCGTATATCGCAATGCACTTCAATAACATCCGATTGCAGTCCGATATTTCTCTTGCACCCATAGACTTGTATAGGTGCGAGTGATAGGAAACTCACAGACAGGCCAGTGTTAGGCGGGCTTTGCACGTTGCGACATTGCACGTGCGATGTCGGTGGGGTCAAATCGAAAGTGACGCACATCCGGCGTCGCAGTCGATATCGCAACGTGCAAATCCTTTTTGATACGATGAACGAGCGCAAAAGCGTCGTTATCGTATCATTGCTGCAGCCTCCGACATTTCCATAATGCCGGTGCTGCGACAGGTGCGATGTTGTTCCTCGCTCCTGCGGCAGCACACATCGCTGTGTATGAAGCCGCAGGAGCGAGGAACCTTCACCTTACCTGCCGCCGGCTGCAATGAGAAGGACGGAGGTGGGCGGGATGTTTACATCCTGCTCATCTCCGCCCCTCCGCTTCAATTGGCCGCCTGCCGTGTGACGTCACTGTGACGCCGCACGACCCGCCCCCTAAGGAAGGAGGCGGGTCGCCGGCCAGAGGGACGTCGCACGGCAGGTATGTGCGTGTAAAGCTGCCGTAGCGATAATAATCGCTACGGCAACTTTCACTATATATCGAACGTGCGACGGGGGCGGGACTATCGCTGCAGCATCGGTAACACATTGTTACCGATGTCGCAGCATGCAAAGCCCGCCTTACACTTGCGTGTGACTTGAGTAAGTATTGAGTCGCATTACCCGGCACGGCCTGCCGCTCACTGGACGGTAGCGTGCATATGCATGTATTTCTATGCAGCTGCACGATCGTGTCCAGAGAGTAACATTCCATTCCGGGTGATGTGAGTTAATACTCGCGCGAGTCACATGCAAGTGTAACACCAGCCACAATCGCAGCATGCTGCAATTTTTTCCTCAGTTCAATTAGGGCTGAGGAAAATCTCACAAATGTGAGCCGCAGCATTGTCTTATATGGGGCCGAGATTTTCTCACTGCACTCGTGCAAGTCATACACCAGTGAGACTCTACCCGTACAGTAAAAATAAATAAATAAATAAAAAAATTGGAGTAGGATCCCCCATATTGTGATAACAGCAGATATAAAGCCCACAGCCACAGGCTGCATCCCCTACCCTGTGCTTATCTTGGCTGTGTATCAAAATAAGAGGAACCGCATGCAGGGTTTTTTTTGTGTTTTTTTTTATTATTATTATTATTATTATTATTATTATTATTAATAATATTAATAAAATAAATACATAATTTAAAAAAAAACAGCTTGCGTTCTCCTTCAGTTTTGATACCCAGCCAAGATAATGCCCGATAGCTCAGGCTGGCATTCTCAGACTGGGGAGGGCCATGATTATTGGCTGCCCCCCTCAGCCTAAAAATAGCAACCTGCAGCCGCCGAGGATTGTTGAATCCATTAGATGTGACAAGCCTGGCCTTTTACCTGGCTCTTACCGTTGCCCTGGTGCGGTGGCAGTCGGGGTAAAAAGGGGTTAATAACATCCCACAGCTGCCACTAAACCTTAGATTAGTGATGGCACAGGCGTCTATGAGATACCCCCATCACTAGTCTGTAAGTGAAAGTAATTAAACACAGTCACCAAAAAAATCTTTTATTTGGAATAAATTACAAAAAACATCCTCTTTCACCACTTTATTAAGCCCGTGAACACCCCTGTAGGTCCGACGTAATCCACACGAGGTCCCACAGCGATTCTGGCTCTGCTACATCTCAGTCAAAGGGATCAGCCATAGTGCATGACTGCCCTCGATGAGGGATGACTTTTTGCAGGTAGACGATGTTACACAGTCTGGGGGCACATCTGACTGCAACCAATCACAGAGGCCAGGCCGGCCGGTCGGCACAGAAAGCAGGTAAAGCAGTGCATATGTATAAGCAATGATGCCCAGGAAGGCCGAAGGAGCAGTGTACAGCCAAGTGGGATCAGTTTACAGCTGCGAAGGAGCCTTGGTAAGTATGAAGCACTTGCTTCACTCTTATTTTCTTTATTCTTCCTTTATTTATTTTTCTTTTAATTTCTCGCGTACTGGATCTGGATCAATCATCTGGTATCCCGGGCCTGGGCCTAGCATCCAGGCAACTTTGATACCACGCAGATCCGGAATTTTACAGTCCGGGTCCGCCCATCACTTTTGGCACTATTTTCACTGTGGTTAAATGAGTTTGTTAGTTGGAATGTACTTAGTCCAATGTGGATAGGGTTAATGTTTGAGGCTGGATCAGATTGGGAGGATTTATGTAGGAAGACAAGAGGGTTGCTTCCTGGGAGTTGACAGTTAGTTTGTCAGTTAGTTCAATCCAGAGTTCATTGGTATTGGACCTGAGATCCATGAGTTGGTAGATGGTTGCATTTTAGCACTGTGTGTCCTGACGAGAGACAATAACAAATATTAAGATCTGAAGACCAAGGAACTGGAAAAACCAGGGCAGATGGGTAAAGCCGGTCAAAGTGCCAGAATTGGTGCATATAATGGATGTGTCATTTTAGGGCAGCTGTGAGCTGCTATTTTCAGGCTGCGAGGGGCCAAATAACCTGATAATTCCAGCCCACAGCTGTCTGCTTTGCCTTGGCTGGTTATGAAAAATAGGGTTGATCTCAAGCCAATTTTGAAAATGACTTATTTAAATAACTTTTTTTTAAAAGCGTGGAATCCCCTCTATTATTGGTAACCAGCCAAGGTAAAGCAGACAACTTAGGGCTGTAGCCTTCAGTTTCCTGCTTCTTCTGCGCTGGTGAAAACACGCAGGACCCGACATCCTTTCTTTTTTTCATTTATGTCCTATCCACATTTGTTTGCACGGTAGTTTCCTCATTTTGCTTCCTTTTGCAGCCCCCTAGCCCTACTATGGCCATTTTACAACCCAAAGGTTTGGGTCCCCATTGACATCAGGATCAGAGGTCAAGTTCGGGTCAAGGCCAGGTCTCGAACGGAACTTTTAACTAAAGTCTGGCCGAACCCAGCGAACATGAACTTACACGGGTGCGTTCATCTCTAATTCTGATATTGAGATATAAAAGCAAGTAAATAGACCAGGGGAAAGTGCGTTTCGAAACCATTTACAAACATTTTTTTTTTTTTTGCAATAATGAACACAAATTTCCTAATAAAATTATTTGCAAAGTTTCATAACTTTCCTTGCTGAACAAAATGATTTAAAACAAATGAAAGTTTATTTCATCTTTAAACACTGGTTCTACAAGTTGATTCTTGTAAAAAAAAAAAAAATTGATCAGCACAATTCTTCTCATAAAATAAGCAAAGAAATGGAAAAGTCAAATTCCTTACAGATGTATGTAGCCTCATTGTTATATATCCCTTTCCCTCAGAATAATATTGAGGGAAAGAATTTATAACTTAATTAAATAAGTGTCAGAAAGAAATGATATGTTGACTTGAAAATTATATATTGTATTAAACCCCTTACCAAAAGTGAAGTTTCAGTGAGGTGTAAATAGCGCAGTGTCAGTCTGAGAGTCACAATTTACAGTGAGCAATATTCTGAATTACATTTTGTGCACACCAGGTGATGACTTTATGCTGACAATATAAACGATGGGTGCAGAGAGAGTGTAATCTAGAAATACTGATTAAACTATATCCTACATGTACACATTTATAACGTGGTGTGTATGGAAGACATTACCTTGGTACTGTGATAGAATTATCAATAGTGTCATAAGATGCATACACTTTAAACTCAGCGAAAAGATAGACTTAAAATTTTAGTGCTAGAATTTTGTGCACCTTGTTAAGAACTTTAAAGGGACTCAGTCACCAGGTTTTTCCCACCTAACCTGAGCTCATCATATTGTAGGGAAAGAGACCCTGATTCCATTGATAGTTTAATTATTTGGCTCCTTAAGCTGGTGTCACACACAGCGACAACGACAACGACGTCGCTGCTACGTCACCATTTTCTGTGACGTTGCAGTGACGTCCCGTCGCTGTCGCTGTGTGTGACATCCAGCAACGACCTGGCCCCTGCTGTGAGGTCGCCGGTCGTTGCTGAATGTCCAGCTTCATTTTTTTGTCGTCACTCTCCCGCTGTGACACACACATCGCTGTGTGTGACAGCGAGAGAGCGACGAAATGAAGCGAGCAGGGAGCAGGAGCCGGCGTCTGGCAGCTGCGGTAAGCTGTAACCAGCGTAAACATCGGGTAACCAAGGGAAGACCTTTCCCTGGTTACCCGATATTTACCTTCGTTACCAGCCTCCCCTCTTGCTGCCAGTGCCGGCTCCTGCTCTGTGCACATGTGGCTGCAGTACACATCGGGTTAATTAACCCGATGTATACTGTAGCAAGGAGAGCAAGGAGCCAGCGTTAAGCAGTGCGCGCGGCTCCCTGCTCTCTGCACTGTGACATGTAGCTGCAGCACACATCGGGTTAATTAACCCGATGTGTACTGTACCTAGGAGAGCAAGGAGCCAGCGCTAAGCGCGGCTCCCTGCTCTCTGCACTGTGACATGTAGCTGCAGCACACATCGGGTTAATTAACCCGATGTGTACTGTACCTAGGAGAGCAAGGAGCCAGCGCTAAGCGCGGCTCCCTGCTCTCTGCACATGTAGCACAGCGACGTTATGATCGCTGCTTCTGCTGTGTTTGACAGCTAAGCAGCGATCATAACAGCGACTTACAAGGTCGCTGTTACGTCACCGAAAATGGTGACGTAACAGCGACGTCGTTGTCGCTGTCGCTTAGTGTGAACCCAGCTTAACTGCACGTTTGATAAAATCACTGTTTTATCAGCAGGAGATTATGATTAGAGGACTAGTAAATCTACTGTCAGATAGTCCAGCATATTCATGAGCTCTCTATAACTCCACCACTCATTGGTAGCTTTCTGTCACGGTCATCTCCCTGTTTTAGGAGACTGTGGCAGCTTGAGGACTGGAGCCCCTTATCTCTATCTACGGCTCTGCATATTACTGTCATTTCGTTTCCTTTGGAACTGAAGTAGTTAATGCCAGTTTTTCTTTTTGCAGCTCTTCTGCAGTTGAGGTCAGCTTCACTTGCTTTGTAGACACATCCCCTTGTGATTAAATAGCCAGGTCTCCCAGCAATCTTTGCTGATTATACAAACCATTTGTATGAAAGACGCCTTGGAGGAGGAAGCTACTATGGATTTTCCTAAAGTCGTATTCTCTCCATTTTTGGTTCTTTATTCCCTGTTTCTCTTTCCTGCCCTCTTGTCTCTTTAGTGCAGCGGTGGGTCCTTACCTACCTCTCACTAGTCAGGGCATCTATAGGGTTTTTGCAGGGACCCAGGGTGCTGCTCAGCGACAGTTGGGGAGATTATATAAGGACTGGTTAGGAGAGCAGGTACAGCTCAGGTGAGGTTAGGAGGTGTCCATCTACCCTCTCACTAGTGCCAGGGTCCACCATTGTTATTGGGTCCCTGGTGTTCCCCCTTGTCTGTGGTGTGTTTTCTGTTGTGTGTCAGACCTTGGTTGGTCGGAATGCGCTCGCTACGCACATTGCGTGACACTTTCTGTTACACTGTGCACTTTTCTTCTACTCTGTCATTTCCATCGTGGGGCTGCTGCAGTTGATTTTAAGCTTTCATAGTGGTTGTAACGTTTGCAATCACATCAGGTGAGCATGATTCTTACGCTTTTTTCCTGTCTCAACCCAGATAACACCTTCTTTTGCGCTCTTTGTCTTATATATCCATCTATTCATCCATCTGTCTATCTATCTTTCCATGTATCTATTATTTATCTCTTATCTATCCATAATCTATCTATCTATACTTTATCTATCTATCTATCCATCAATATATCTATAGCTTATGTATCTATCTGTCTATCTATCCACACACACAAACTGCACATACACTGGAGATGATGACTTGTTTTTTTCAGAAATTATGTAATCTACATTGATCAAGATTTGAAGGTTTTTTTGTAAGGGGTACACCATGCCAGTAGAACAGTGTTTTGTACAAAAGATCTAAAGTTTATAAACATAAAACCTTTATTTTGCCCAAAACGGGATGATCACAATTATAGAACAACAATGACAGTAGCACAGAGAAAGATTATAACTAAATTTTCTGAAGGTAACAACAGTCACCAATCAGTAGGATGTGTACAGGTCTTTGCTTTTAATGACTTTAGCACATCTGCGGCCACAGGACATAACTAGTCTCTTGCACTGCTCTGGTGTGATTTTGGTCCACTCTTCTTCCAGTCTCTTCCACAGTTCTTTGACTTTTGTGGATTTCTTGGCCATAACTTTGTCACCAAGCATTTTCCAGAGGTTTTCTATTGTGTTTAGATCAGGACTCTGGGCTGGCCATTTCTTTTGTTTCAATGTTTTCTGTTTCAAGGAACTCCATTACCCGTTTTGCTGTGTGACAGGGGGCATTGTCCTGCATGAAAATTGTTGGCTGATTGAGTGATAAACGCAAGTTAGGAACCACGTGCTGTTGAAGAAGGTTCTGATACACACTTGCAATTCACTCTGTCATGTAGCTGTATGCATGCGGATTTGCCGCGGATTAGCCGCGAATTTGCCGCGATTTTCCCGCAGGTTGTTCCCTGCGGATTTTGCAGGCTGTACTGCCGAAATCCGCAGGGTACTTGCGGAAAAGAATTGACATGCTCATTTTCTCAAGAAATTTTCTCAAGAAAATCTTCTCAAGGAAGTTTCTTGAGAAAAATCCGCAGCGTGCGCACAGCTATTTTTTTTTCACATAGGATTTGCTGGGAAATGTCAGCGCAAAGATTGCAGACATTTCTCAAGAAATTTCCGCAGCAAATCCGCGGGTAAAATGCACTAGTGCGCACATAGCCTAAATGTCGCAACACTGTATGAAGAGACAGATCCTTACCCTGTTCAGTGCTGAACTAGCAAGTAATTCCAGCTGCAGTGTTGAAATAATTACCCATGGAGATTCTCTGCATTATCCTGTCATCTCTTGCATTTGTCTTTCGAGAGTGACCAGCCTTCTTGGGGGACTTGAAAGAGTTTGTGATGTAAAGATGCAATATTCTCGAAATCACAGACATGGAACAACCAAATTCTCTTGCTATGGCTGATAGGGTCATCTTTTGGTATTAATCTTTACAACCTGCTGCCGGAGGGTTTCAGTCAGTTTGGAACAGCACACCATCTTTGTAAAGTCAGTGCAAGCTGTAAAGTTAGGCTGCCAATTAAATAGGGTTTGTCAGATAATTAAGGAAATTAGCACCAGCTGCTAGATTAACACCAATAACTTGCAGGTATCTGAAAGTATTCTCTAATTTTGATCTGTGTTCTTTTTCATTCATCTTCATTTACATTTTATTATGTGCTTTGAAATAAATTCAATTTATGAAATAAGCTTAAATACTGTTAGTTTACTCACATAGGACTATACAATGACCTTAAGATTTTGGAAATTGTGTGTTTTCTCTAATTTTGATCTCCAGTGTACAAACCAACTTGTCTTTTCTTAAGGCCTAAGCCACACGGCGAGAAAAACAGTGCGAGTGGAGTGCGATAAAACATCGCATTCCCCTCGGACCAATTCTAGCCTGTGTGTCAGCACACATGAGCGATTATTTTCTCAGCCCTAATCGGACTGAGAAAATAATTGCAGCATGCTGCGATTGTAATCCGAGACTCTTTCTCTCGCACCCATTCAAGTGAATGGGGCGAGAGAAAAATCGCACTGCACTCGCGGTACATCGGTGTACCGCTAGTGCAGTGCGAGAATGGCAATAGCCAGCTACGCAGGAGAGAGGGAGAAAAATCCCTCCCTCCCTTCCTGAGTGCCGGCCCGCCCCCCGCAGCTGAGGTCTGCTCGCACGAACGGACCTCAGTTGCAAGGACACACGCATGACACTCTGCTCTGCTGTACTGCCAGCACGAGCCGAGTGTCATGCAAGGGGATTGCAGTAGTCCCCGTGTGGCCCCAGCCTAAGCTTTAGACTCTTGAAATTAAGACACCTTTTGGTGACAACCTAGTCACATGATGTGATGTCACAAAGGTCCCAATGTAGTCTTATTTTCAGGATCTAAATGCTGGGGCTCCTAGGAGAGTGGGGACCTGTGATAATACCCAGTTTACTCTCTCTTTCCTCTAATGCAATTCCTACATATCAGCCTGTCTCCTGTTCAGTTTTTTTTAGACTCCTGTAATTAAGAGACCTTTGATTACATCATGTCCCATGATTGTGAAGTTATCAAAGGCCCTTAAACAATCTTAACCTTGAAATACAACTGCTGGAGTCCATAAGAGAGTGGGGGCCCTATAAAATTGCCCAGTTTAACTCCCCCTAACGCCGACCCTGACTGTAACTAGGGTTTATATTTCAAGAATATTCCAGAAATCCTGTAAAATCATGCTAGGGTTTATTTTCGGGGTAATATGGTTGCTTTAAAAGATCACAGACCACTCCTGATGGCGATTCTCTCCTTCTGGTTACAGATTGATGTCGCGGGCGAAGGAGACGCGCTCACCACGCTCGGATCCGGTGCTTCTGCTGCTGTTCGGTGGCTCGAGCGGTGGGCCGGACCCGGGGACTCAAGCAGCGCTCCTCGTCCACGAGTGAAAAGGGGATGGTTTGTTTTGGGAGATAGTTCGTGACACCACCCACGGGTCGTGGTGATAATGGGCACCATCGCTGCTGGTGACGGGGATCCCGGGAGCGATGGTAGGGAGCAGCTAGGATGTTGTCCCCTCCGTGGGTAGGGGTTGGTGATCCCGGGGCCCGGTGGTGGTACGGGGAGGTTGAATGGCTGGGGTGCAGGGTTGCAGGGGCAGCGCGGCGCGGTGCCGTTTGGCACGGTTGTACTCACTCAGACACAGATGCACAGAGTCTCTGGTGAACCAAACGGCTGGATGGACGGGTCCCGCAGCCGGCTGCAATGTTTGTGCTCTCCCCGGACAGGGTGATGGTGGCTGTCTTTCCCTGCACCTTGTTAGAATGTACTGACTCCTGTGGTTGCCTACCGGTAGTCCGCTCCCCGGTGTATAGGTACCGAAGGAGCCCGTTTTGCCCGCAGGCGCTGGCCCTTGGATCTCTAGCCTATGGCGGTGGCTGTGTATCCTCACGGTGTGGACTGTTGCCTTCTGTCGGGTCTTGGTTGTTAGGAAGCCCCTGGGGTTCCGGTCACTTTCGGATTTGACCGTTGTCGGCGGCTCCAAGCGTAGTCGGGGTCCGATGGCCCTGCCTTTGTGCTTAGCTTCACTTCACTCCCCGGTTCGGTACTGGCGGGCCACCGCCCGACCCAGGTTCTACGGTTCCGCAGAGATCCACTAACTCCTCCAGACGGCCACCACCGTCTGCCAACCTTGCTGATTGTGCCTGGGCTCTGACCCAGACACACACAGACTTTTGCTCCTCTCACTTTCACCTCCAACTCAGATCTGTCACTTTTCCCGCCTCCAGGCCTGTGAACTCCTCGGTGGGTGGAGCCAACCGCCTGGCTCCGCCCCACCTGGTGTGGACATCAGACCCTGGAGGGAGTTAACAAGGGTTTTGTTTGACTGGTATGAACTGTCCAGGGGAGGGGTGTGTGTGATGTTATGTCTGTGACTACCTGGCTAGTCCAGGGCGTCACATTCCCCCTTGGTGAAATGCAGACCGTCCGCGGGCTGCCCGTCCATCACCGGTTTTATTTTTCTGAAATAAACATAAACAACTGTACGGATATTTCAAATCTTCCCTTACGGGAGGCATGGTGCTTCAACGTTACAAACATTAATAAAAACATTTTTATTACTAACAGACGAGTTCATGTACTTCCGCTCCCCCACCCAAGCAACCTACACCTTGATGCTGCCCCTAAGAAGCGGGCAGCACCCTTTTACCCCAGTCCTGGTCCAGGTTACCCGAGCGGGAACGGGCACGGTGTCTCGTACCCGGCTGTCACTTAAGGGGACCCCACATCCAGAGAAACCCCTTAACCCCGGAGGATGGCCACCGGTCCTGGTGGTGGCCGGACCCCAGCCTACTCTGCTGCGGGTCCTTCCTCCAATCTGCCTCTCCGGAGGCGGCAACGGAACACAGCCCACAACTTATTTACAAAACCACAAGTTCATGGTTGGCCTGCAAGTTCTCGGCCTTGTTCATGAGCAGTTTCTCATGTGGGCTGTTTTGCAGTAAACATACTGATGGTCCCAACGGGGACAACTTGTCTTGCAACGGACGGTAATCAGGTAAGTCTTCGTATTAATTAGTATTCACTCAACAGAAACAAAGTGCTGAGGGTCCCAACGGGGACAACTGTAGTGCAACGGGGGACCGCTGCTATTATTTGAGGTCGCCTTCCTCATACGCCTCCTCCAACTCGACATCCGGATGGCACGGTGGAGGAGGGGACTGGGACCGCATCTGGACACCGCGGCCTTCCCTCTGCTTCACATCTAGGGCAAACCAGCCCCTCTCCCTGCAATGTCGGGTGTAGGTCACCAGGTCGCCCGGTTGCAGGTCACGACCAGGGTGGCCCGTTGGCAGATGGGAGTTTACATCCCGGCTAGAGATGAGTGAACCAGTCCCGGTTCGGCTCGAGTTCGGTTCGCCGAACGGAGGTCTCGTTCAAGTTTGGTTCGTCGAACGTTCGACGAACCGAACTCGAACTGCATAGGAAACAATGGCAGGCAATCACAAACACATAAAAACACCTAGAAAACACCCTCAAAGGTGTCCAAAAGGGGACAAACAACTCACAACACAACACAAACACATGGAAAAGTGACAAGGACATATACTCATGTGAAAACAAAAGAGCTGGACAAGGAAAAAGAGGAGGAGACACAGATATAGGCATGGTACGCCCTTCTAAAATAACGTAAAACACCGCAAGGTGACTCCAAGCGGAGTATCCCTTTTTTCCAAAAATTGGGGCCCACACACACCCACCCATTCAGTGGCAGCACTTGTGCCCTAGTTGTACACTTCACAGCTAGATTTGCATCAAGCACATTCAAAAATATGCCATACTTAACCGTCCCCAGGATGACTCCGGGGTAGGTAGCAAAGTCTTTTCTAATCCCAGCTCTGTTCATCTTGGATCATTTTTAAAAAACACAGCAAGCAAGGGTTACTCCAAGCGGAGTCTCCCTTTTTTTCCAAAAATTGTGCCCCACACACACCCACCCATTCAGTGGCAGCACTTGTGCCCTAGTTGTACACTTCACAGCTAGATTTGCATCAAGCACATTCAAAAATACGCCATACTTAACCGTCCCCAGGATGACTCCGAGGTAGGTAGCAAAGTCTTTCCTGATCCCAGCTCTGTTCATCTTGGATCATTTTTAAAAAACACAGCAAGCAAGGGTTACTCCAAGCGGAGTCTCCCTTTTTTTCCAAAAATTGTGCCCCACACACACCCACCCATTCAGTGGCAGCACTTGTGCCCTAGTTGCAAACAGGATGTTTTGATTTGCATCAAGCACATTCCAAATCCACAAGCATTTACTCTCCCCAGGATGACACAGGGGTAGTAAATTCCTTGTGGATCCATGACTTGTTCATTTTGATGAACGTTAGTCTGTCCACATTGTCACTGGACAGACGCGTGCGCTTATGTGTCAGTACACACCCAGCAGCACTGAAGACACGTTCAGAGACAACGCTGGCAGCTGGACACGACAAAATCTCTAAGGCGTAAGTGGAGAGCTCTGGCAATTTTCCAAGATTTGAAGCCCAAAATGAGCAAGGCTCCATTTGCAAAGTCATGGCATCAATGTTCATTTGGAGATACTCCTGTATCATCCTCTCTAGCCGTTGACTATGTGTCAGACTTGTTGTCTCTGGTGGCCTTGCAAAGGAGGGTCTAAAAAAATTATGAAAAGATTCAATAAAATTGCTGTTACCAGCACCAGATACGGTGCTACTGGTACGGGTAGACTGTTGGAGATGACGAGACCGTCCCATGTTTGTCAAGTTACAACTGGGAGATTCACTCCCTGCACCTGCACAGTTGTTTGGTGGAAAAGCCGAGCTAAGATCGAGTAACAGCTTCTGCTGATACTCCTGCATACGTGCATCCCTTTCTATGGCTGGAATTATGTCACAAAATTTGGACTTGTACCGGGGATCTAATAGTGTGGCAAGCCAGTAGTCATCATCACTTCTAATTTTGACAATACGAGGGTCATGTTGGAGGTAGTGCAGCAAGAAGGTGCTCATGTGTCTTGCGCAGAAATGCGGACCAAGTCCACGCTGTGTTTGTGGCATAGAGGTGCTAACCGTTCTTTCTTCCTCTGACATCTCCCCCCAACCTCATTCAACTGAAATTTGACCAAGGTCTCCCTCATCCGCTGAGTCTTCCATGTCCATGGACAGTTCGTCCTCCATTTCTGCATGTTCTCCTGCACCTTCCTCAACATTTCGCCTGCTACCATGCGCCCTTGTTGATCCCTGTCCCCCATGGTCCCATGCCTGCCGCATTGGTGATGATGAACGTCTGGACCTTGGTGATGTTGTTGTATCTTGCGCATATGAATCCTCCTGTAGTTCCTCCCCTTCCTGTTGTCCCACCCCCTGACTCCGAATAGTGTTTAGCGTGTGCTCCAGCATGTAAATGACTGGAATCGTCATGCTGATAATGGCATTGTCAGCGCTAAACATATTCATCGCCATGTCGAAACTGTGCAGAAGGGTGCATAGGTCCTTGATCTGAGACCACTCCATCAGGGTGATCTTCCCCACCTCTGCATCTCGTTGGCCCAGGCTATACGTCATGACGTATTGCACCAGGGCTCGGCGGTGATGCCACAGTCGCTGTAACATGTGGAGAGTCGAATTCCAGCGTGTCGCCACATCGCATTTCAGGCGATGAACCGGCAGGCCAAAAGACTTCTGGAGCGATGCAAGTCGCTCAGCTGTGGCGGTTGAACGGCGGAAGTGAGCAGACAGTTTTCGTGCCCTGGTCAGAAGGCCATCTAGGCCGGGATAGTGTGTTAAGAATTGCTGGACAACAAGGTTCAACACGTGAGCCATACAAGGCACGTGTGTCACCTTGCCCAGGCGAAGGGCCGCACCCAGGTTTGCAGCATTGTTGCACGGCCTTACCAGGCTGCAGGTTGAGTGGAGACAACCATTTATTAAACTCGGACCGCAGAGCTGACCACAACTCCTCAGCTGTGTGACTCCTATTCCCAAGACATGTCAAGCTAAAGACCGCCTGATGCCATTGCGCTCTGCTGCCAACATAGTAATGAGGGGTGCGTGATTCCTTCTGCGCAGTGAGAACGCTGGTGGCCTGACCAGGCAGGCTTGGGGCGGAGGTGGGGGACCCAGATGAGGTGGAGGAGGCAGAAACAGTGGCGGAACTTGGACAGACAGAGGATTGACACACAAGTCGTGGGGACGGCAAGACTTGTGCAGCAGACCCTTCACCATCTATCACCATAGTTACCCAGTGCCCAGTCAGCGACATGTAACGTCCCTGTCCATGCTTACTGGTCCAAGTATCGGTTGTGAAATGCACCCGTTCACACACAGAGTTTCTCAAGGAAGCGGTGATGTTGTGTGCGACATGCTGGTGTAGCGCGGGCCCACCTTTCTTAGAGAAGTAATGGCGACTGGGCATCTGGTACTGGGGCACAGCGACAGACATAAGGTCTCTAAAATCCTGTGTGTCCACCAGGCGGAAAGGCAGCATTTCGGTAGCCAAGAGCTTACAGAGGGATAAAGTCAACCTCTTAGCTTTGTCATGGGTCGCAGGAAATGGCCTTTTATTTGTCCACATCTGAGGGATAGAGATCTGGCTGCTGTGTGTAGACGGTGTTGAGTAGGGTGTCCCTGGAAAAATGCAGGTTTGTGAGGAAAGTGCAGGCGTAGACATGATGTTGCCTTCATCCAACGTTGGTGCTATCGATGTCTGAGAGAGCTGTACACACGCACTTGTTTCCCCTTCCAAACCAACTGACGACCTACCAAGCAAACTGCCTGTTGCGGTTACAGTGGTGGAAGTTGTGCGTGGAAAACCAGGTGTGACAGCTGTCCCCACAGTCCTAGAAGATGAAGAGCACGCGGATGCACTGGAAGGGGCAGGCGGTGGATGGTTCGCTCCACTAGGCCGCATTGCAGCACGGTGAGCTTCCCACTGGGACATATGATATTTATTCATGTGACGATTCATGGAAGAAGTTGTCAAACTGCTGAGGTTTTGCCCTCTACTAACAGAATCACGACAAATTTTACAGATCACACAATTTGGGCGATCTTTTGCTATGTCAAAAAAGGACCAGGCTAGGCAAGGCTTAAGCCTGCTTTACACGGTATGACCGATTGTGCGATTTCACAATCGATCGTACCCGCCCCCGTCCTTTTTGCGTCACGGGCAAATCGCTGCCCGTGTCGCACAAAGTTAGTAACCCCCGTCACACATACTTACCTCTCGTGCGACCTCGCTGTGGGCGGCGAACGTCCACTTCCTGGAGTGGGAGGGACGTTCGGCGTCACAGCGACGTCACACGGCCGCCGGCCAATAGAAGTGGAGGGGCGGAGATGAGCGGGACGTAAACATCCCGCCCACCTCCTTCCTTCCACATAGAGCCGCCGGCGGCCGCGGGAGGCAGGTGAGCTGCTCATCGTTCCCGTGGTGTCACACGGAGCGGCGTGTGCTACCACGGAAACGATGGTCAACTAAATTAAACGATATTATGGAACCTAGCGAGCAGTACCCGACTCACGATTTGTGAGCGATACTGCGTCGCTAGGAGGTGTCACACAGGCCGGCATCGCCAGTGATGCCGGATGTGCGTCACAAAATCCGTGACCCCGACGATCTATCGCACGATAGATTGTCTGGTGTAAAGCAGCCTTTAGAGGGCATGCGACCTGCTGAGCCCCCCCGACTAGTGCTCAGAGGCAGAGTGGTGGCTGAGGATGCAGTTGTAGACGTGCTACCAGTGCTCCGACTCTGTCCAGGAAGGCGCAAGGTAACTTCGTCGTCGGTTGCATCCTCCTCCACCGCCTCTATTGACCTTCTCGAGTGCCTGACTGTGGGTTGACAGTAGGTGGGATCTAGAACTTCCTCATCAATTGTTGTGTTTGCACTCCCCTCACCCTCAGACCGAGTCTCTTCTTGCCCTGACCGAATATTTAAGTTATCATCCCAATCTGGTATCTGCGTCTCATCGTCATCAGTATGTTCCTCATTGTCTATAACAACAGGTGTTACAGTTTGTGAAAAAAGGGTCAACATTATGCTCAGAAACTTGGTCCTCACGGTCTGAATCAGAGTCACAAAGGTTCTGGGCATCACTGCAGACCATTTCATGGTCTGTACTCACTGTAGCTTGGGAGCAGACCTCTGATTCCCAGGCTATAGTGTGACTGAACAGCTCTGCAGACTCAGCCATCTCAGTTCCACCATACTGTGCAGGATGGATGGAGACTTCAGAGCTGGGAGAATGCAAGTGTGATTGGGCTGACAACTCAGAGGACTGGTGTTTTTTGGATGCGGTAGTTGAGGTGGCGGAGAGGGCACTTGTTGGACCACTTGAGATCCATTCAAGCATTTTCCTTTTTGGCCATCATCTACCTTTGTTCCAGTTGTTCGTGTCCGTAAAAAAGGGAGCACATCGGATTGTCCACAGTAAGTAGTAGACATCTTACTTTTGCTGGAAGATGGTCTATCTTCAGCAGATGTTAATGGAGCTTTGCCACCTTCCCCACGGACAAATCCTTTTTTTCCTTTTCCAACACACCTCTTCCCCTTTCCACCAGCATCTGTCATTTTGCCACTCATTTTGATTGCGACAAGATTGTGCACTTAAAATGTGGTATTAAAAATTGAGAGGTGGTGTAGATTGCAGCGGTGGTCTAGCTTTATTAACAGCAGAATAAACAACAATAATTATCCCTGACAATGCAACTACGGCCTTTAAACTGGCAGCATAAATTGCTAGTATAATAGCTTTGTAACAATGATTTTGAGTGTGCAATGCAGGCAGACGTGCTGCAAATATCTTTGCACTAGTGGGACAATACAGATGTCCAACAGCCACGTTTAGGATGCCACTCAGTTCACTCAGTGTTTGCTAGTATAATGGCTTAGTAACAATGAGTTTGAGTGTGCAATGCAGGTAGACGTGCTGCAAATATCTTTGCACTAGTGGGACAATACAGAAGTCCAACAGCCACTTTTAGGATGCCACTAAGTTCACTCAGTGTTTGCTAGTATAATGGCTTAGTAACAATGAGTTTGAGTGTGCAATGCAGGCAGACGTGCTGCATATATCTTTGCACTAGTGGGACAATACAGAAGTCCAACAGCCACGTTTAGGATGCCACTAAGTTCACTCAGTGTTTGCTAGTATAATGGCTTAGTAACAATGAGTTTGAGTGTGCAATGCAGGCAGACGAGCTGCAAATATCTTTGCACTAGTGTGACAATACCGAAGTCCAACAGCCACGTTTAGGATGCCACTAAGTTCACTCAGTGTTTGCTAGTATAATGGCTTAGTAACAATGAGTTTGAGTGTGCAATGCAGGCAGACGTGCTGCAAATATCTTTGCACTAGTGGGACAATACACAAGTCCAACAGCCACGTTTAGGATGCCACTAAGTTCACTCAGTGTTTGCTAGTATAATGGCTTAGTAACAATGAGTTTGAGTGTGCAATGCAGGCAGACGTGCTGCAAATATCTTTGCACTAGTGGGACAATACAGAAGTCCAACAGCCACTTTTAGGATGCCACTAAGTTCACTCAGTGTTTGCTAGTATAATGGCTTAGTAACAATGAGTTTGAGTGTGCAAAGGGCAGGAGGGTACAGTGGCAGGGTTGTGGGTCTCTGGGTAGAAGAAAGGAAGCCTGCCTTTCTATCCCTTCTAATGGGGAAATGCAGTGAGGAAATCTCTGACCTTAGCAACACAGACGCTGTCATCTTGTGTAGCTGTTAAACTCTGTTTTCACGGACCTGTCACCTATGGCTCTGACCCTGCTGGTATTAGCCCTTAAAAGGACTGATAGAAACTTCTATCCCTATTCTGTACAGCGCTGTGTATAGAGCGTACACAGCAGTATTGGAGATAGGAGCTGCGCCAGCCGTGACTGACACCAAGGACGCAGAAGGCAGATAATGGCGTGCTGGAGGAAAATGTCCGTTTTTATCATGCAGGGACATGTGACATGGACATCCTATCACACATGCCGTTGATTCTCTGGCTAAAAGTCCATTTAGCTGTGTGTGTGTCAGGGATTGGCTGACATGCTGGCCCGCCCCACTACACGCGCGCGCTTAGGGAAGGAAGACAAGGAAAAAAAAAAAAAAAATGGCGATCGCCATTATCCATACAGCAGTGATCTGAATGCGCTGTTCCCGCACACTATACGGTGAAATTTCATAATAGTGTGAGTCACAGAGTGACTTCCACTATTACAGCGGAAAGCCAGCTAGTAATTAGCTTGTCTTTTTGCTGCTAGAACCGTTCTCGAACGTATCTAGAACTATCGAGCTTTAGCAAAAAGCTCGAGTTCTAGTTCGATCTGTTACAGCCCCCAAAATCACTTGAGCCGCGAACTGGAGAACCTCGAACCGCGAACCGCGCTCAACTCTAATCCCGCCACAAATATCTCGGCCTCCAGGCTCGGTTCATAAACAAACCCATATCCCCGCTGAGGGTCAAACCTCCTGACCTGGCCCTCGTGGATCGGGCCCCGCACCCGAAAAGTGGCATTACGCAGATAGTCCTTTTCTTTTATGGTGCAAGCCAGCACCTCGGACCTCTGCTGCTCTCGGGCGGCAATCTCGCGGCCCAGCGGGTTCGGCTCCCTGTCCCAGTAGGGGGAGTTTGCATGCCCCTGCACGCGGGTCGGGCCCCGCTGGACCTCCCTCACATCAGCCACGACCGGTACTCTCTTTGGGGGTCCTGCGGTGATGCGGCCTGGGATGCTGCTTTGCAGCGGCGACCCAGCGCAGCCTCAGCCGAGGCGTGAGATTTAGGAACAGCAGGCCTCACCTGCTGGGTCTTCCAATTCACGGCTTTCACCTCTCCTGTAGCCGGACGGACTGCCGGAGCCGGGATGGTCTCGGGTGCGGCCACTTCCGGGGCTGACGGCTTCTTCTCGCGGACGGGCACCTCCCGCGGGATCTTCCATGGCAGCGGGAAAGGTGCGGGCCGTTCACGAGTAACGCCTACAGGCTGGTCCTCCAGGGCGGACGGGCTGAACTCAGCTACCGATGTCGGGGGCAGCGGGCCTAGTGGCGAGGCAGCAACAGCCGGTGCGGATGGTGGAGGAGGCAGCAGGGTGAACAGGCGCAGACCGGGCCCCTCAGCCACAGCGACCGGTCCTTCAGGGACACAGGGACGTGGGTCGCTTACCCGCTCCTCCAGCACTGTCACCACCTCGCGTCTCCGCACGGCCGCCACTACCTCCTCCATTTCGGCCACCCACCGATCCATTAGTAATCGGACCTGGGCCTGCAGGCGGCAGCACATTTGCGCAGTCCGGGCCTCCACCCACGCCGCTGTTCCTGGCGTGGGCTCCGGGATCTCAGTGTTGCTAGACGGGACGGACATGTTAGCGCTTGTGCTTCCAGAAACCGGATGTGTAGCAGAGTACTGGTGTCCCTGCTCTTTATACCTTTGGTTATATCAGGTACACCTGCACCCGCCCCCCCTTGGTTCTTTCCAGTACTTCCTTCTTCAGGGAGCGGGCCTTCCCTGCTCGGGGAAGATGCTCGAGCGGGAAATCTTCTCGCCAAAGATGGCGGAACTTCAAATTTTTCGGCTGGACGCCGCCGGCAGGGACTGCAAGGCGCACTTCTACCGGTAGGTAGATTGGTTCTAATCCTGTTCGTGACACCAAGTTGTCGCGGGCGGAGGAGACGCACTCACCACACTCGGGTCTGGGGCTTCTGCTGCTGCTCGGTGGCTCGAGCGGTGGGCCGGACCCGGGGACTCGAGCAGCGCTCCTCGTCCACGAGTGAAAAGGGGATGGTTTGTTTTGGGAGATAGTTTGTGACGCCACCCACGGGTCGTGGTGATAATGGGCACCACTGCTGCTGGTGAAGTGAATCCCGGGAGCGATGGTAGGGAGCAGCTAGGATGTTGTCCCCTCCGTGGGTAGGGGTTGGTGATCCCGGGGCCCGGTGGTGGTACGGGGAGGCTGAATGGCTGGGGTGCAGGGTTGCACGGGCAGCGCGGTGCGGTGCCGGATGGCACTGTTGTACTCATTCAGACACAGATGCACAGAGTCTCTGGTGAACAAAATGGTTGGATGGACGGGTCCCACAGCCGGCTGCAATGTTTGTGCTCTCCCCGGACAGGGTGATGGTGGCTGTCTTTCCCTGCACCTTGTTAGAATGTTCTGACTCCTGTGGTTGCCCACCGGTAGTCCGCTCCCCGGCGTATAGGTACCGAAGGAGCCCGTTTTGCCCGCAGGTACTGGCCCTTGGATCTCTAGCCTATGGCGGTGGCTGTGTATCTTCACGGTGTGGACTGTTGCCTTCTGTCGGGTCTTGGTTGTTAGGAAACTCCTGGGGTTCCGGTCACTTTCGGATTTGACCGTTGTCAGCGGCTCCAAGCCTAGTCGCGGTCCGCTTCACTCCACTCCCCGGTTCGGTACTGGCGGGCCACCGCCCGACCCCGGTCCTACGGTTCCGCAGAGATCCACTAACTCCTGCAGATGGCCACCACCGTCTGCCAACCTTGCTGATTGTGCCTGGGCTCCGACCCAGACACACACAGACTTTTGCTCCTCTCACTTTCACCTCCAACTCAGATCTGTCACTTTTCCCGCCTCCAGGCCTGTGAACTCCTCGGTGGGTGGAGCCAACCGCCTGGCTCCGCCCCACCTGGTGTGGACATCAGACCCTGGAGGGAGGCAACAAGGGTTTTGTTTGACTGGTGTGAACTGTCCAGGGGAGGGGTGTGTGTGATGTTATGTCTGTGACTACCTGGCTAGTCCAGGGCATCACATTGACAGAGCAGCTTCTTCTCTTCTGCTCTACTCTTGTCGACAGGGCGTCACTGCCAATGTCATGCTGATTGACAGCTGGCTTCCCACAGACTATATGCAGGTACCAGGCTGGAAACAGAGAGATATGGGTAGTGTTACCCTGTCAACAGGAAAGGAATTAAAAAAGCTGTTCTGTTGACATGAGGTCAGAGAATGTAGCCAGAGAATCTTTGACTGAGGTGGAACAGATCGTCACAGGGCAGATTAGGCAGGTAGGTAACTTAGCTCCATAGCCAAAAAAAACTCCAAAGTCCCGGATAGCCCATGTAATGTGACGTACAGTGTCTACAAGTAGTATTCAACCCCCTGCAGATTTAGCAGGTTTACACATTCGGAATTAACTTGGCATTGTGACATTTGGACTGTAGATCAGCCTGGAAGTGTGAAATGCACTGCAGCAAAAAAGAATGTTATTTCTTTTTTTATTTTTTTTTTTAAATTGTGAAAAGTTTATTCAGAGGGTCATTTATTATTCAACCCCTCAAACCACCAGAATTCTGTTTGGTTCCCCTAAAGTATTAAGAAGTATTTCAGGCACAAAGAACAATGAGCTTCACATGTTTTGATTAATTATCTCTTTTTCCAGCCTTTTCTGACTAATTAAGACCCTCCCCAAACTTGTGAACAGCACTCATACTTGGTCAACATGGGAAAGACAAAGGAGCATTCCAAGGCCATCAGAGACAAGATCGTGGAGGGTCACAAGGCTGGCAAGGGGTACAAAACCCTTTCCAAGGAGTTGGGCCTACCTGTCTCCACTGTTGGGAGCATCATCCGGAAGTAGAAGGCTTATGGAACTACTGTTAGCCTTCCACGGCCTGGACAGCCTTTGAAAGTTTCCTCCCGTGCCGAGGCCAGGCTTGTCCGAAGAGTCAAGGCTAACCCAAGGACAACAAGGAAGGAGCTCCGGGAAGATCTCATGGCAGTGGGGACATTGGTTTCAGTCAATACCATAAGTAATGTACTCCACCGCAATGGTCTCCGTTCCAGACAAGCCCGTAAGGTACCTTTACTTTCAAAGCGTCATGTCAAGGCTCATCTACAGTTTGCTCATGATCACTTGGAGGACTCTGAGACAGACTGGTTCAAGGTTCTCTGGTCTGATGAGACCAAGATCGAGATCTTTGGTGCCAACCACACATGTGACGTTTGGAGACTGGATGGCACTGTATACGACCCCAAGAATACCATCCCTACAGTCAAGCATGGTGGTGGCAGCATCATGCTGTGGGGCTGTTTCTCAGCCAAGGGGCCTGGCCATCTGGTCCGCATCCATGGGAAGATGGATAGCACGGCCTACCTGGAGATTTTGGCCAAGAACCTCCGCTCCTCCATTAAGGATATTAAGATGGGTCGTCATTTCATCTTCCAACAAGACAACGACCCAAAGCACACAGCCAAGAAAACCAAGGCCTGGTTCAAGAGGGAAAAAATCAAGGTGTTGCAGTGGCCTAGTCAGTCTCCTGACCTTAACCCAATTGAAAACTTGTGAAAGGAGCTCAAGATTAAAGTCCACATGAGACACCCAAAGAACCTAGATAACTTGGAGAAGATCTGCATGGAGGAGTGGGCCAAGATAACTCCAGAGACCTGTGCCGGCCTGATCAGGTCTTATAAAAGACGATTATTAGCTGTAATTGCAAACAAGGGTTATTCCACAAAATATTAAACCTAGGGGTTGAATAATAATTGACCCACACTTTTATGTTGAAAATATATTAAAATTTAACTGAGCAACATAACTTGTTGGTTTGTAAGATTTATGCATCTGTTAATAAATCCTGCTCTTGTTTGAAGTTTGCAGGCTCTAACTTATTTGCATCTTATCAAACCTGCTAAATCTGCAGGGGGTTGAATACTACTTGTAGGCACTGTAAATAGTAGTAGTATTTTCTTTCTGAGTTTGTCATTAGATTTGCCCTTTATTTAGGGTTACATGCTATTGTGCATTCAAGTTGCTGAATAGGATTTCTATGTCATAATCAACAGAGTAGATCACAATCCATATAAAGTATCTGTCATTGACAATTGGTGCGGTTTTGATTTGTATCATACACATTCTAGATAAGTAGCATAATGTTATGTATGGGTATTATCAATAGGTGAAGTTTTCTTTGTGATACATCGCTAGAATAATAAGTGCCGAAAAAGGATTTAAAACAGCATATCTAAGTGGGACAAGTGTCATGAATTTCCTTTCTTAAATCGTAAAATATATTAAGCCCTTGAGGATCTGACACACCTTTCGTAAAATTAATGATCTAACGCTCAGTGATTGTGCCAATTTGGCTTCAGATGAAAATGTTTGCCTTCAAGACTGTATACAAATTAGATGCACGGACAAGGTCTAGTTATAACAGCACTTATACTGCCACCAAGAGGTAATGTAAGGAATGATCCATACGTAAATGGCACATATATTTAAGTTGTTAGCTCTATAGGAGAATATATTTATTTTCCAGCTATTATCTTTCTTTCAATATTTTATAGTCCTACTTTGGTAAATAAAGCACGAGGTATTTTAAGTAAATGACGAATATTCTCTCTATGATAAAGAGTTATGCAATTTTCTAATGTGCTTTGTATTAATTCCTTTGCATTTTCAATATCTCTTATTGCTGTAACTGGAAAACAACATTACTGTTTAGATCCATCAGCCGAGAATATGTAGAATAAAATCCCGCTGAAAGGTAGATGCAATTGTATGCGATATAAAAATTCTCACGCCTGCTTTATTTTTATGGACGACAAACATAACCTGTTATGAAAAGGGAAATTTATTAGAAAAGGAAAATTGGGTGTACAGTCAGAAAGTGAGAACAAGAGTACATCGGAGAAGACATAAAGACAAGGGAAAAGACATACATGTAGAAAAATACCAATTTATGTCACGTGGTACCTGTGAAATAAAGGTGGCAGGTCTATGAGAGCACAAGTAGAAGAGAGAGATTTCTGGCAATCTAACATCTTTTGAAAGAATATAGTTCAGAAATAGCATTTGAAATGCGTCTAATGCAATTGGTCGCTTATGGGGCGACAGTCTAGAAAATTCCTAAAAAGTAAGTGGAAAATATCCCAAACAAGCAAATACTAGGGCACTTAAAGGAGTGGTCTAACACCTAAAATTTATTTTCTAGTTATCTTTAGCCCCTAACCTCTTTTGTAATTATCTCCCATATATACAATACCTTACATTTCTACTCTACCGAATCCCTAAAGGTGTTTGTTTGTTTTTATACTGCACTGGTGAGTCTCAAACATGACGTCACAGAAGGCTGGAGCTGCAGTTACTTGCACTGGTGGTGAGTCTCAAACGTGACGTCACAGAAGGCTGGAGCTGCAGTTACTCTCCAATGAGCCCATCTCCTCTCCTTGGACAAGACATCTCTCAGGGGCAGTGCTGCAGTTACATACTAGTTTCTTGCATCGCAGCCCTCTGAGGATGTCCTGGATGATGAGTGATGGACGCTGCGGCCAAGGTTAATGCAGCACCGGATGTTACTCATCTCTCTGTTGCCACTTCTATTGCGTGTGTGAAAAACGTCAGCTGGGGGTAGTTATAGATGCAGTTGGTGAAACCAGCACTGACCCACAGCCTCTAGCACTGCCCTCAAATGAAGTGTCATCAGCTCTGGTGTCACTTACTGCTTCTAGCACCGCCCTTAAATGAAACGTCATAATGGGGCGGTGCTAGACGTAGTGAGTGACACCAGCGCCACCTCTCATCTTCTCTATTGTCTATCTTGGTGTATATCAGACTGTACATGGATGACATCCGAGGAAAGCCTGATGTTTCACACGCACGCATAGACTTGTATGGGTACATGTGAACTGAGATACGATATCGAATCAACATGAGAAAACAATTGCTGATCGGCACTGCTTCATAGTATAACAATGGACCAAGGGCACTCAGCCGTGTTATATGTTGGCTGTACGCTAGTGTGAGTGAACTCTTAGCGGTACTTTGCACACTACAACATCGCAAGCCGATGGTACCGATGCCGAGCGCGATAGTCCCCGCCCCCGTCGCAGCTGCGATATCTTGTGATAGCTGCCATAGCGAACATTATCGCTACAGCAGCTTCACATGCACTTACCTGCTCTGCAACGTCGCTCTGGCCGGCAAACCGCCTCCTTCCTAAGGGGGCGGGTCGTGCGGCGTCACAGCGACATCACACGGCTGGCGGCCAATAGAAGCAGGGGGGCGGAGATGAGCGTGACGTAAACATCGCGCCCACCTCCTTCCTTCCTCATTGCAGCCGGGACGCAGGTAAGGCGATGTGTGCTGCCGCAGGAACGAGGAACAACATCGTAACATTGGTCCTTCCGAAATTATGGAAATGACCGACGCTACACCAATCATACGATTTCGACGCTTTTGCGCTCGTTAATCATAGTAAAAACGATTCACATACTCCGATGTCGACAGCGACGTCGGATGTGCGTCACTTTCGATTTTACCCCACCGACATCGCAGCTGCGATGTCGTAGTGTGCAAAGTACCCCTTAGTGTATATAAACTTTTGACTTTGCAGAAAGTAATAAAAATGCCTTAAAACATTTTCTCTCTTATTATTCTGGCATTCGGCAAATATAAATAATTTTTTTAGTAATTCTAATTGCCCTAAAACAGGAAAGGTTTATTCTGATTTCATGTCAGATAGTGAGAAAACATGCAGAGGAGTCTTTATAGATAGTGTGTGTAAACTTCTGGTTTGCACTGTATAAATCTCTTTATCTATCTTTCTGTCTGTCTGTCCGTCTGTCCATCTATCTATCTATCTATCTATCTATCTATCACTGAATTTGTATCTATTATCAATCTAACAATCTATTATATATTTATCTATCAACAGTTCCATTATCTAATCTATCAATCTATTACAATTTATTATCATTCATAATCTAATAATGGATCTATTTATCTGCTGCATTTTCAAGAATCTAAGTATTACCTACTTATCAGTCTATCTATCTATCTATCTATCAATCAATCAATCACTTGCCATCAATCTATCATCTGCGTATATATTGATTTCTTTATTCAGCTATTAACTATGTATTGATAAGTCTGTCTTTATGTTGTATTTGCAGTTTACTTGCCCACACGGTGTACTTGTATTTTACACTATTAATTTATGTGACTTGGATAGTCTTTAGATCTTAGATCCTATATCTATAAGTAGACATGTCAGATTTACAGCTGCCCTAATACAACTAATTGGAAGTGTACCAGAAATTTGGATTGCCGTGGGACTGATGGTTTCTTCTTTAAACACAAACATCAAAGAGACAAATAGCAATATTTTATGGAGTAGCCAGTAGCCCCTGATTCTGAAGGGCTCTTGTTGTCTCCTGTTGCCTATATTTGGAGCGCACAGGGTTATAATTACCATAGGTGCAGTTCCTTTAGAGTCTTGAACTTTACATGAACATACATCTGCTGACAGATCAATCAATGCTATTTTCTTGTCACTGTAAGGATTTGAATGACATACAGAATGTCAAAAACACAAGAGTAAAGGCCGCTTTACACGCAACGACATCGCTAACGAGATGTTGTTGGGGTCACGGAATTCGTGACGCACATCCGGCCTCGTTAGCGATGTCGTTGCTTGTGACACGTACAAGCGAATGCTAACTATCAAAAATACCTAATCGTTGATCGTTGACATGTCGTTCTAATCCCAAATATCGTTGCTGCTTTTGGACGCAGGTTGTTCGTCATTCCTGAGGCAGCACACATTGCTACGTGTGACACCCCAGGAATGACGCAGGAAAGGTAAGTCCGTGTGACGGGTAATAGCGATATTGTGCTCCATGGGCAACGATTTGCCCGTGATAAAGATATCTAAAATGGACAGTGGAAAACAAAGCCAAATTTAGTGTATACTGTGTACACTTTGCATGATTTCTGATTGGTTCTATCTGATTCTATCCTGCTCAACCTCCATTTCCAAGTCCACGGGGGGTCTTCCAGGTCTGGCTCTCATCAAGTAAGCGGGTGTACATATGGTGGATCCCACAGGAATATTGTTGTAGATATCCACAAGATCTGGCAGTTTTTCAGGTCACAGGTTCCGCACCTCAAGCGGGAGAGTCTTCAGAAGATTGATCACCAAGTGGTTCATCTTCTCGCACATCCCATTCGTCTGCGCATGGTAGGGTGTGGTACGTAACTTCTTGCACCCGTACAGACTGCAGAACTCCTGGAAGATTTAAGCCTCAAACGCCGGACCCTGGTCGGTGAGGACTCGATCAATATACCCATGCGGCCTGCAAAATTGCGCTTGGAACGCCTTCGCCGCTGTACTGGCAGTTAAATCTTTGACGGGTACTACTACCAGGAATAGAGAGTAGTGATCTACTATCGTGAGTGCGTACATGTAACCTCTTCTGTGCCACCCCCGTGCCAGCAGCCGGCGCTGCTCAGATCCAGACCCGCTGCGTGGCTCGAGGGATCCTCCAGACCCGGGGGTTACGCGGACCCGCAGAATGAAAAGGGGGAGGTAGTTGTACGGCCTTGACCGTATTCGATTTGTGATGCCACCCACGGTGTGTGGTGAAGTGGGACACCACCGCTGCTGTTGTGGGATACCCAGGGGAGATGTAATGTCAGCCGAATGTTAACCCCTCTGTGGGTATGAATGGTTGCCCCGGGGCCCAGTGTCTCTGTGCAGGATATGGCGATGGCAGGGGCTTGCGCGCCTGGACGTAGCAGGGGATGTTTGGTTACTCACAAGTAAATGAATCACACGAGTCTTTTGATAAACCAAGGTGCTGGTGGCCGGCCGCCGCGGCCGGTTGTACTTTGGTCCCCCACCCGGGCTAGTGGTTGCCGTCTCTTCCTCTGCACTGGTTGTGGTTGTCTGTTTGGACTTCCTGGTGTCGAACACGGGAGTCCGCTCCCGGCTTTCTGTGTGCCTGAAGAGCCGTGCCCGCTGACACTGACCCGTGGGATCTATGGGCCCTGTCGGTTGCTCTAATCTGTGGGTGGTTGTCTACTTTTGGGAATTTGGTTGGGACAGGACCTGTAATCCTGCCCTCAATCGGTTGATTAGCTAGGCCGTTGGTTCTGGTCCTGGCTTCAGGGTCCGAGTACCCCCTCTGTGCACGGTTTCCGGTCGGGTCTCCGGTGTCGGTACCGGCGGGCTCCAACCCTTCTCTGGTCCTCCTCGGATCTGCTGAGCCGTCTTCCCGTCTCCTGCTGATGGAGACCACTGTATGCCACCTAGCCAAGGTACTAGGGCTCCGACCCTGGCACCGTTCAACTTGAACTTCTCCTCTGCTGGAGCTACACCTAGCTCCAGCCCACACTCCTCTCAACTTGAAATACAACTTCATCTGTTTGCTTAACTACTTGACTGACTGTTTTCCCACCCCGGGCTGTCTAGACCCCTAGGTGGGCGTTCCCTAACCGCCTGGGCCCGCCCACTGGTGTGCCTGTCTTGCCCTGAGGGGGGGTGATTAGGGTTTCAGGTCGGCTGTATGTAACCTAGGTGAGGGATGGTATTATGCTGGGGCCTATGTGTGACTACCTGGTTTTGCCAGGGCGTCACACTTCTGCTGGGAGTTAACTTGACGTGATCCAAAGCTACCATCTCCAGGGGCTGCTTAGTGATTATCGGTTGGAGTGGTGACCGCTGACTGGTGCCATCTTGCCTCCTCAAGGCGCAGGGGCCGCAGTTCCTACACCAGGCTTCTATGGAATCTCTCATCCCTATCCAGTAGAAGCA
This sequence comes from Anomaloglossus baeobatrachus, assembly GCF_048569485.1. NCBI lineage: Eukaryota > Metazoa > Chordata > Amphibia > Anura > Aromobatidae > Anomaloglossus > Anomaloglossus baeobatrachus. The sequence goes on along the minus strand of NC_134354.1, from coordinate 483,857,213 downwards.
ACTTCTCAGCAACATCTCCAACTTCTTCCATCCAAAGTGCCCTGCTCCATTGTGGTACGCTTCTAGGACCACCGGGACATACGCTTGGGGTATCACAATTTGGCAGATTCTTTCATGCGTCTTGGGGTTGGTTAGACTATTGCACAACTTGCCTCAGTGAAGATATAGCCGACTCCTGTCCTGCCACAACTTCTTTGCTTCTGTCGGGGCACCTGGCTTGAGGTGGGAACCAGCCCGGGCTAGCAATGTTTTAACTAGCCTAATTGCAGGGTCACAATCCTGGGCCTCCTGCCACCCATGATGGGGTAAGGGATCAAAGGCCGCCTATTGCTGATGGCTCCAGGGCTGAGACCGTTCTATGGGAGTGGGCCGGTGAAAAGCAGGCAATTCGATTTCTTCAAGGTCATCCTCATCCTTCTCGTCATCAGATAACTGGGGCATCCTGGACAGAGCGTCTGCATTAGTGTTCTTACGGCCAGCCCGGTATGTTATGATGAAATCGTAATTCGCCAACCTTGCGACCCAGCGTTGTTCCAAGGCTCCAAGCTTCACTGTGTCGAGGTGGGTCAGCAGATTATTGTCTGTGCACACGGTAAACTTCGCGGCAGCAATTTAATGCTTGAACCTCTCGGTCACGGCCCATACAAGTGCCAAGAACTCCACCTTAAAAGAACTATAATTCTCTGGGTTCCTTTCAGTGGGCCTCAGCTTCCGGCTGGCGTAGGCGATGACCTTTTCCTTACCTTTTTGCACTTGCGACAGGACCGCTCCTAGTCCTATATTGCTGGCATCCATATACAATTTTACATCATCGTGGGTCAAGTTTAAAATTGGGCTCATTAACCATTTAAATACACATTCCTTGCCCAGCAGAACCATGACAGCTCAAAGAGTGCTGGATTTTATTTGGGCAGTCTTACCCTAAATCATACTGTTGGTATCACATCTATAGCACACAGAAAATGCTTATAAGTCCAGTCAAGTATTCATATAGAAAGTCACGTTTTCATAAAGGTTTCGTGGCTTATTTCAGATAAGGTAATATCTATCTATCTATATATACAGAACAGACCAAAAGTTTGGACACACCTTCTCATTCAAAGTGGTTTCTTTATTTTCATGACTGATTGTAGATTCACATTGAAGGCATCACAACTATGAATTAACACATGTGGAATGAAATACTAAACAAGAAAGTGTTAAACAGCTGAAAAAAATGTCTTATATTCGAGGTTCTTCAAAGTAGCCACCTTTTGCTTTGATTACTGCTTTGCACACTCTTGGCATTCTCTTGATTAGCTTCAAGAGGTAGTCACCGGAAATGGTTTTCACTTCACAGGTGTGCCCTGTCAGGTTTAATAAGTGGGATTTCTTGCCTTATAAATGGGGTTGGGACCATCAGTTGTGTTGTGCAGCAGTCTGGTGGATACACAGCTAATAGTTCTACTGAATAAACTGTTAGAATTTGTATTATAGCAAGAATAAAGCAGCAAAGTAAAGAAAAACGAGTGGCCATCATTACTTTAAGAAATGAAGGTCAGTCAGTCCGAAAAATTGGGAAAACTTTGATAGTGTCCCCTAGTGCGGTGGCAAAAACCATCAAATGCTACAAAGAAATTGGCTCACATGAGGACCGCCCCAGGAAAGGAAGACCAAGAGTCACCTCTGCTGCGGTGGATAAGTTTATCCGAGTCACCAGCCTCAGATATCGCAGGTTAACAGCAGCTCAGATTAGAGACCAGGTCAATGCCACACAGAGTTCTAGCAGCAGACACATCTCTAGAGCAACTGTTAAGAGGAGACTTTGTGCAGCAGGCCTTCATGGTAAAATAGCGGCTAGGAAACCACTGCTAAGGACAGGCAACAAGCAGAAGAGACTTGTTTGGGCTAAAGAACACAAGGAATGGTCATTAGACCAGTGGAAATCTGTGCTTTGGTCTGATGAGTCCAAATTTGAGATCTTTGGATCCAACCACCGTGTCTTTGTGCGACGCAGAAAAAGTGAACGGACGGACACTACATGCCTGGTTCCCACCGTGAAGCATGGAGGAGGTGTGATGGTGTGGAGGTGCTTTGCTGGTGACACTGTTGGCGATTTATTCAAAATTGAAGGCATACTGAACCAGCATGGCTACCACAGCATCTTGCAGCGGCATGCTATTCCATCCAGTTTGTGTTTAGTTGGACCATCATTTATTTTTAAACAGGACAATGACCCCAAACACACCTTCAGGCTGTGTAAGGGCTATTTGACTAAGAAGGAGAGTGATGGGATGCTACGGCAGATGACCTGGCCTCCACAGTCACCAGACCTTAACCCAATCGAGATGGTTTGGGGTGAGCTGGACCGCAGAGTGAAGGCAAAAGGGCTAACAAGTGCTAAGCATCTCTGGGAACTCCTTCAAGACTGTTGGAAGACCATTTCCAGTAACTACCTCTTGAAGATCATCAAGAGAATGCCAAGAGTGTGCAAAGCAGTAATCAATGGCTATTTTGAAGAACCTAGAATATAAGACATTTTGTCAGTTGTTTCACACTTTTTTGTTAAGTATTTCATTCCACATGTGTTAATTCATAATTTTGATGCCTTCAATGTGAATCTACAATTATCAGAGTCATGAAAACAAAGAAAACGCTTTGAATGAGGCGTGTCTAAACGTTTGGTCTGTACTGTGTATATACATGTACATGAAGTATATAAATATATATATATATATATATATATATATATATATATATACAGTATATATATAAAATAGATAGATAGATAGATATCTGACTCCACTGTGATATATGCATCCATAATGATGTTCCCCAGCAATTTATTCTACATGCTCTGTTGTACTTCCCTCTAGACACAAGCAAAAAGATCCGTGGACATGAAATTCAATAATCGGGTCTAATGCTGTAATTGAATCCCATGAAATGTGGTTATAGCAGCTGCAAGACGTGGTAGTAGTGACCTTATCTCTATAAAGCAGATAATATATTGCAGAACTGATGGAATATATGGGCTTTCTTTTATCCTCTGTATGATGGATAGTGCTTTCTCAACTAGCTTTCAAGCTTTATTAGGTCATCAGAAGATTGTCCTAGCAAATGTCAAAACTCTGCACTGGCTTTAGACTCCCAGGATTCTTCATTCCCTTTGGATATCTTAAACAAGTGTCCTATTATGCTGGATACATCTGGCACATTAACCGGGAAATGCACACTGAAGATGTATTATACTTTTCTCTTTGATAAGGTTACAACATTAACATGTCATATGTATTGTTTCATTAATGTGACAATACATTGTATTTATTGGATTTAGGTCTGTATAGAAAATACAGTAAAGCCATTTTGACTATTTTACAAATCTGGTTTCATCACCATGTGTACTGTGGTATATCCATACTGTGACATAAGTAGGAGAACATGGCAAGTTATACACAGGACAAGACGTCTGTGGTTCTTTATTATGGTGATATATGGCGTATCTGTATAAGCTACATTACATATATTCCACACTACAAGTAACTGATTTTCACCTAAAAAACCTTCTATGACTCCTTATGATATCAGAGGCAAGTGGAGGTAGACGATCATATGTCACATTAAGAGCTAATTGCTTTTTTCATTGAAATAGTATCCTTCCTAATGTGCTCTAATATCTGATTTATGTGTAACATATAATTTAATTAAATGAGGGAAGTAAAAAAAGATGACTGTAGACCTCAGTATACATGGATTGTGGAAACGCCTGTGCTGCAGTGCATAGAGGATGTGTTGGCTGTCTATTAGGGTTCAATCACATCTGCGTATAAAATGTGCAAGTGCAATGCTATAAAAAGTCATATTGCACTCATAACAATGTTAAACAATAGGGCGGAACACATCTGCTAGTCTTCCCTCTGCAACATTCGGTGTGCAGGGCAAATCACAGCATGTTGCGAGTGCCTGCTTGCCTTGCCAATACAAGTCAAGGGGTGCGAGAAAAACACGCGGCACACGGACAGCACATGGACAGCACATAGACTGCACACGGAAATGTGTTCTTAATATGGAGTTTTACATACTGTCAAATATAGATAGCTAGGTAGATAGATTAGTTAATAGATAGATGAATAAATAGATAGTTGTGCAACACATATACTTGTATAATGTCCCACCCCCCTGCATGTATGTTTACACCCTTTAGTGCCTTTCATGTGGCACTAATGGGTGTTTAGCCTTGTCTGTAGCCCCAAATTCAATTATTAAAAAAAACAAACTTCGGGGTTCCCCCATTTTTGGTAGCCAGCTAATGTAAAGCACACAGCTGAAGCCTGCAGCTTACAGCTGTACTTTGGCTGGTAAGGTAAAACACAGGTCACACCATGCTGTTGTTTTAAATTGTTTATTTAGGGGGCGTGGCCTGGCAATGGAGGCGTGAGGACGCTGATCACTCTCGCTCCCATGCCCGGAGTGGCCCTGGGCCCATTATAACGCTGTTGCCAGGCTATGACTAAATGAATGCCAGCAAGGAGGAAGAAGGATAGCAACAGACCGAGGACAGACCTCCCGGTGCCCTCCCCTGCAAGCATCAAAAAATTTCTTAGGAGCTTGGTCCTGGCACCGTCGGATCCTAAGATGGCGGCTGATTCCATCTCTGCAACATCCCTTCCACCTCCCGGCTGGGAGGAGGCCTGTCACGAGGAGCAGCCACAGGTACCTGGGATTTCCCCGGTGAATGAAGGCTCCCAGGGACCAGGCAGCGGTGATCAGCAGCCCTGTCTCGGTGGGGACCTGCAGCATACGGGAATCCCCCTTCTTCCTAAGATGGCTGCGCCAGACGGGAGCACGCCTCGCTGCCTGATGGAGCAGGAGGGCAATGGCCAGGATGCACAAGACTGGGGTAACATGCAGAGGGAACCCCCGCTGCTGCAGCAATCTCACCCCACAACACCACCAGCAGCTGCTCCACCGGAACTCCAGCATCCAGATCAAGTTATCAGCCCCCCTGCCATTTCCTCTGCACCTTTGGAGCTGGAGGGAGTCCGTGGCACTCTGACCGGTACGGGACATTTTGCGGCTGCATACTTAGTTAATGGTCCACCTGGTCCTGTGCAGTGCGGCCCCTCGTTGGATCCATATATACAACACCCTGGACAGGTGGCACTGGGACTCCCACTCACTATGCAAGCTATATCAGGCAGTGCCTCATTACAAGGGACCCCCTCTTCCCCAGAAAGGGGTATTGTACCAATTGCTTTCAGATCCCCTCCACACAGTCTCACAGATGGAGATACACAAGAGGGAATGCAGGAAGACTGTGTTTGGGATGACCTCAAGGCTCGAATTAGAGCCATACCAACTAGAGAGGACATGGAGAATTGCATAGCCAGATTGGAGGCCTCATATAAAGCAGAGTCGGCGTCTATAAGAGGAGAGAAGCAGCAGCTAACTGAACACATGACAACCTTTGAATCCTGTACAGCTTCTATCTCGACAAAACTTGCTTCTCAGGCACAGGCCCTGTCTACACAAGCTCTCCAGATTGAGCATTTGACAGATCTGTTGGATGACCTAGAGAACAGGGGTAGACGTAACAACATCAGGATAAGGGGACTTCCTGAATCTCTCCCCTCCCAGGATCTGGATGAATCTCTACGGAGCCTATTCAACTCCATAGTAGGCCTCCCACGAGACTCCCACTTGGAACTGGATAGAGCACACAGATCCCTGGGGCCTAAACCATTGGAGGGCTCCAACATCCGGGATGTCATCTGTAGAGCTCATAAATATAAAAAGAAAGAAGAGATCTTGAGCAAAGCTCGACAGAAGGACTCCATCCTGTTTTAAAATACTTCAGTCCAACTGCTGCCAGATCTGTCTCGTCATATACTGCAGAAACGCAGGATTCTGAGGTCTCTTCTGGATGAACTTCGGCAGGTCCGTCATGCTGGACTCCTTCATGTGCTCCATTCTTTAAGTTATCATCCAACTTTCTGTGCGGCCCTTGAGATACCCATTGTGAATATCCCGGTCACAGATTGGCCTCATGTTCATGGTGCCTCTGGGGCGGAAGCCAATATCCCCCTCCTACAGCGAGACTGTGCACACAAGAAGAATCGGTGTTTGCAGAGGAGAAGAGACGCAGAGCTTATCCCTCCTATCCCATCTGGAGACTGAGTATTCCCTATTCATTCCAGCTTTCGGTGGTCGACCTAGAGGGTGGTCTTTATAGATCCACTTAAGGCGGTTCTGGGGATAAATTCCGCCCTGATTTGAACCACTAGTTTGCGTGCTCTGATTGTTATCTTAGGCTACGCGTCCTTTAAATGTTTGAATGTTTATTAATGCTATTCAGTGATTGATAGATCTGGGTATATTGCTATCTTATTCAGTATTTTATACAATTTTCAAACTTCATGCGTCTAGGATCGGTCCGGGGGAGCGGACCTCCTTTGAAAGTCTACTTCCCTCTGGGATTCTACACACTTCGGGCAGGTGTAGAATATACTGACCCCCCCGGTTGTTGTTGTTTGTTTTTCTTTTTTGTGCTTTTTTCTTTACCTATATCTTCTATTCAGATCATACTATTTTTGACATCTTGCTCTCTTTGTTTCTTTGGTCCTTTAAGTCTTTTTTCTAAACTTGATCTCCTCTATCCTATTCTATTACTGCAAATCAACCCTCCTTTTCTTTCCCCCCCCCCTTATTATGCTCCCTCCCCCACTTTCCTCAGTTCTCACCACGTCTTCTGAAGTCGTCAAACCAACATGACCACTCTCAATTGCTGCTCGATTAACATACGGGGTTTCAATACTCTTCAAAAGCGTTCACAGGTCCTGTACTCTATACACAAAAAAAAGATCCAGGTCCTTCTATTACAAGAGACGCATTTCAAGAAGGATCATGTACCTGTATCACGAGATAGATTCTATCCGGTATGGTTTAACAGTGTTAATCCGGAGTCCAGTTCTAAAGGGGTGTTGATTGCACTTCATAAACACTTGGTGGACACCATAGTTGACTCTTGTATAGACAAATGGGGCCTGTATATTTTTCTTAAGCTGAAAATTGCAAATTCGATGTTTACGATCGCAAACTGGTACCTTCCTAACACTAATCAGGTCTCTACCTGTAGAACCCTTCTGACGCGGCTCTCTGATTTTACATAGCGGACACTGGTGGTTGTCGTGACTTCAATTTTACTCTAGACTTGGCCATGGACTCCTCCTCTGGACGGAGCAACATCCGCACTAGGAATTGCATGCCCTGAAGCAGACTCTTCACGCCCTCCGACTGATGGATGTGTGGAGAATCCTAAATCCCCAAGGTAAGGATTATACATACTACTCCCCACCACACAACTCATACAGCAGGATAGACCTTTTCTTGGTGAGTCACGGGGCACTGGCCTGGCATTCCTCTGCATAGATAGGGGAAATTTTTCGGTCCGACCATGCCCCAATTTACCTGTCCCTGCAAGTACCCTCCCTCCCCCAACGCTCATGGACCCGGCGGTTTAACAATAACTTACTTAAAGACAATCTCTGCTTAACGGAGTTGAGAGACTCAATTGACTCCTTTACGCAAATCCACAGCTCTTACCCGACTTCCCAGGTTACCCAATGGGAGGTCTTGAAGTGCATCCTACGAGGAGTGCTGATTAAGCACGGCTCCAGGATCAAGAGGGAGAGAGCAGAAGAAATTGAGAGTTTGTTATCGCAGATCCATGGGTTAGAAAATACACATAAACTGACAAGTACTCCCATGGTCCTAGCTGAACTCGCCCTTAAATGGACGGCTCTAAAAACCCTACTGGACCAGAAAGTTTTTCGCCATAGAGAGAGAGTTAAAAATTTCTATTATGAAGCATCTGACAAATGCAGTCGACCTTTGGCATAACTTTTAAACCCCCCGGGCAAACACTTCCTACATCCCATGTACTGTATTATCACCAAAGGAGACAAAAAATCATATGACCCGACAGAGATCCTAGAAGTCTTTTGGTCTTATTATGAAGACCTGTATAACATTAAAGATCAGTATGTGGAGCTCCCACCCCCGGACCTTGCAGAGAAAATTAGGGGATATATACGAGAGAAGCCTTGCTCTCCCTGGACAGTACTGTTGTCGAGGCTCTGGAGGAGGATATTTCGGAATCTGAAATTTATAGCGCAATCCAAATTACCCCCTCAGGTAATTCCCCCAGCCCCGAAGGGTTCACTCCGGCCAAAACATTCAATTCAATTGATGAAGAGACAAGACTAACCCCACAGTCTCTAGAGGCCCACATTAGCGTGATCCCCAAACCAGGGAAAGACCCATTATTAGCTACAAGTTACCAACCTATCTCATTATTGAATGTTGATCTTAAGCTTTAAGCTAAGATATTGGCCAATAGATTGACCCCTTTTCTGCCCTCCGTTATTAACACAGACCAGGTGGGGTTTGTCAAAGGCCGTGAAGCAAAGACAATACGATTAAAACTTTGTCTCTTATCACTAAAGCTAAAAGCAAATTGATTCTGCTGGGCCTCCTGGCTATCAATGCTGCGAAGGCCTTTGACAGAGTCCACTGGGGCTTTTTGAGGGTAGCATTGGGACAGCTGGGACAGGGACCCAGATTCTTACAGAAGATTGGTGCATTATAAGACAACCCAACTGCTAAGATTAGGGTTAATGGGGCTTTATCCTCCTCCATTGCTATACGATACGGGACCAGACAAGGCTGCCCCTTTTCTCATCTTTTATATGTAGTAATCATGGAACACTTAGCTAACACTCTAAGGAGAAATAACGACATCAAAGGACTTAAACCTGCTTTACACACTGCAATTAATCATGCGATCGCATTTGCGATCGCACCCGCCCCAATCGTTTGTGCGGCATGGGCAATTTGTTGCCCGTGTCGCACAATGCTGTAACCCACCCCGTCACACGTACTTACCTTCCAAACAACCTCTCTGTGGGCGGCGAACATCCCCTTCCTGAAGGGGGAGGGACGTTCGGCGTCACAGCGACGTCACACAGCAGCCGGCCAATAGAAGTGGAGGGGCGGAGATGACCGGGACATAAACATCCCGCCCACCTCCTTCTTTCTGCATTGTTGGCGGGACGCAGGTAAGCTGCAGTTCATCGTTCCCAGGGTGTCACACGGAGCGATGTGTGCTGCCTCGGGAACAATGAACAACCGGACGTTCGATTTTTAGAAAATGAGCGACGTGTCAACGATGAACGAGAAGGTGAGTATTTCTGCTCGTTCACTGTCGCACTTAGCTGTCACACGCTACGATATCACTAACGATGCCGGATGTGCGTCACTTACGACGTGACCCCGACGACATCTCATTAGATATATTGTAGTGTGTAAAGCCCGCTTTAGGATCGGTGATACATATCATAAAATTGCACTGTATGCAGATGATCTCCTGCTATACGTCTCTCAACCACACCTCTCGATTCCATCCATAGTGTTGGAATTCTAACGATTTGGCCTTCTTAGTAACTTTAAAGTTAATCTTTCAAAATCAGAAGCATTAAATATTTCTTTGTCTCAAGCTGAAGTCACCCGGGCAATGTTTAACTTCCCATTCAAATGGCGGCAGTCTGCTATTAAATATTTGGGTATCTCAATACCAGCGGATCTCTCTAAACTCTATACACTTAACCACTTATCACTATTAGAGGGTAAATAAAGAACCTCAAGTCCTATGGTGGGCTGAAACTGTCTTGGATGGGTAGGATGAATGTTCTCAAAATGGATGTCCTGCCACGCTTTTTATATTACTTTCAGACTATTACCATTTCTCCTCCCACTAGCTTTTTTCATAACCTTCAATCTGCCATTATCCGATTCATATGGGGTAAGGTAAAACCTAGAATCAACTTACACACTCTGACCCTTCCAAGTGAGTGTGGAGGAGCCGATCTCCCTAGCTTTAAAGTTTACATGCAGTCTGCGGCTTTGACTCGCATACTAGACTGGCCTTTTAGTAGTAACTCCAAGCAATGGATATGGGTGGAGCAGGAAGGGTTGGGGATTCCTCTCAGATACCTTCCCTGGATACCTCCCTCAGACCTTTCTTGTGCGGGGCCGCTCTCAAAATTCACCAAAGAAACGCTTAGAGTTTGGCACACAGTAGCCAAAAAAAATATTCCCCACACAATCTATTGGTCCCCTCACTCCGTTATTCTACACTCCATCATTTCGCCCCGGATACAAACAGAGATGCTACTTTGGCTGGAGGGCAGATGAAGAGATACGCTTGGGGCACATCTTAATTGATGGTAAGTTACCCTCATTTCAAACTTTTCAGACACATCTGTCTAGAGACTCACAATGGCTGGAGTTTTTCCAACTGCAGGCATTTGTCTCTACTGGGGTCTCTACGGGGGGGAAACGAGTTGTGGGCACCTGTAGTGCCTTTGAAGATCTGTTCACCAGAAACGTCCCGCCTGAACACTCGGTGTCCCTTTTGTACGGTATTCTCATTAGCGTCAGGGTCTCGGCCAAATGAGGCTACCAATTGGCCTTGGAAAAGGAACTGAAGCAACATATCTCGTCCGATGAGTGGGAGAAATGTTTCTTACAGTATTTACCCATAAACTGTCAGTTGCGTGTTCTGCACGGGAGAAGAATTTTAAAATCTTAACATGATGGTACTAGTTTCCGTCTAAATTACATACCATTTTCCAATCGGTGTCTGTGTTGTGTTGGAGATGTGGACGAGACATCGGTACAATGGCACATGTCTGGTGGGAGTGCGGCGGAATAAAACAGTTTTGGGGAAAGGTCCTTGCCAATTATCAGCTTATTACTGGGAAAACAGTGGAGAACTGTCTGAAGATAGTGCTCCTCTCCATGCTACCTCCCTCAATCGCATATCATAAACGAGACATACTGCAATTTTGTCTGGCGGCGGCGCGCTCCCTCATCCCTAGGTATTGGAAGTCCTCTATGATTCCTCCTATCTCAGAGTGGTACTCGGAGATGGCAAACATTTGTAGGATAGAGTAGCTCTCTGCTGACATTGTTGGCACTAACGACAAATTTTACATACCTCTGGTGAGTGGATCCTATTTAAAGATTCTTCAGACTTCCGTAAATTGTTTTAATGGAGCCCTGACTGTTTAACACTAGAAGTCCCAGAGAGGGGTCATTTAATATTTCTACCTTTGAAACCCAGAGAGGGGTCGAATGACCTGAAGAATTTTAGCTAACATCCTATAATCACCGGCTTTTGTTCTGTAATTAAGGCCATTACTGTCGCACCACAGGAGGTTGTTGTTTTCCAACCTCCCATGGTGCGACAGTAATGGCCTTAATTACAGTTTGGACTCAGGGTCATTTGACCCTCTTTCGGGACTTCAGGGAGGAGTGCGAATATCTGGGACTTCTAGTGTTAATGGGTTGGTGATGGGAGGCATGGATGGAGATGACCAGGAAGGAATGCAGTATTACTTGATTCTCAGACATTGAAGGACCCCCTAACCTAACCTTTCACCCCCTTTCCCTATGTGTTTTCCCTTCGTCTCCCTAGCTCACTCATACTGATGCCTATTTTTATTTTTATTACTCTTTTCCTTTTTCTCTTGGTCTCTTATTTAAGTTCTTTTTCTTTACATATCTATTGCTAATTTCTCATAGATTTCCAAAGAAATAACATTATCAGTTAGATCAAATTAGTACCTGGATACTATAAGGATATATGGTATGCTCGCACTATACCTATATACCAGTAGTCTTTGGAATCCCCTTCTTGTTATTTAACAACTCAAATATTTCATAAAATATCTGCAGTTGTTTTACAAATGTAATAAGGTTGTTTATTTCCTTGTGTTCTTGATGATAATTTGATATGCTTTTTGCGTAATATTGCACATTACTTGGTAATATATAGTCTCTTTACTATTCAACTAACAGTAATTGTCATATTGGATATGCTGGTCTATATGATTTGTTTGATATGTCTTAGGCGGGTTTTACACGTTGCGACATCGGTAACAATATATCGTCGGGGTCACGTCGTTAGTGACGCACATCCGGCGCCGTTACCGACATCGCAGCGTGTAAACCCTAGGAGCAACAATCACCGATCGCAAAAACATCAAAAATCGTTGATCGGTGAAAGGTCGCTCCCTTTCATAATATCTCTGCTGCTGCCGGTACGATGTTGTTTGTCGTTCCTGCAGCACCACACATCGCTGTGTGTGACACCGCAGGAACGACAAACATCTCCTTACCTGCCTCCACCGACAATGCGGAAGGAAGGAGGTGGGCGGGATGTTATGTCCCGCTCATCTCTGCCCCTCCGCTTCTATTGGCCGGCCGCTTAGTGACGTCGTGGTGACGTCGCTGTGACACCGAACGCACCTCCCCCTTGAAGGAGATATTGTTCGGCGGTCACAGCGACGTCGCCGACCAGGTATGTGCGTGTGACGCTGCCGTAGCGATAATGTTCGCTACAGCAGCAATCACCACATATCGCATGTGCGACGGGGGCGGGTGCTATTGCGCTCGACATCGCTAGCAATTGCTAGTGATGTCACAGCTTGTAAAGCCCGCCTAATAATAAAAATAGATTGAACATAAATAATAATAAAAAAAAAGTGGGGTCCACCCAAATTGGATCAGTAGCCAAGGTGAAACTGACGGCTGGGGTCTGGTACTCTCCGGTTGGGGAGGCCCATGGTTATTGGTCCCTCCCCAGTCCAATAACAGCAGGCCGTAGCTTTTCCAGGAGTGGTGCATCCATTAAATGCACCATTCCTGGCGCTTCGCCTCAGCTTATGCCACCTGTTAATTTCCAGCTGGCATAAAGCCCTGGTATTAATAATGGGTGGGTATCTAGCAGATACCCCCATTACTAATCAGTACTTGTACATGGTAAAAAATACAACTAATTTTTTTTATTTAAAATCCCCCCCCCGTCCCAAGCCCTCATTCACCAATTTATTAGAAAAAAATAATTATTTCAGTTACTCATGATGTCTCTGCACGTCACAGCCGGCGGCTCTTGCGATACTTTGTGTGAGAACCGTCGCAGGCACTGACCTACGGTAAAGTCATAACGTCACCGCTCATCACAGGTTACATGCTACTGTGTGATCCATATGCTGTGATCTGCGGTGACCTCATGAGATCATCGCAGTTCACAGCCATAGTTCTCACACAGCGCAGTGTGAGAGCTGGTAGTGGCTGCTGTTCTATCTAATGGGGAATTGTTCTGTTCTTCATAGGCTGGAACAGTGAGTCTGCAGACATTGTGGGACCTCCCTATGGATTACGGTGGATCTTGATTAGGGTTTTGAAGGGTAATACATTTTTGAATGAGGGTGTCTTTCTTTGTTTTTTTAATATCTCTCTCTTTTTATGTCTTCCAAGTTCACTTTTGAGGAACATTGTGGGTCCTCCTTATGGATTACGGCAGATGTATTTTTTTAACATTTACAAATACTAGATTAGTAATAGGGGTGCCTGCTAGACGCCCACCCATTATAAATACCAGGGCTTGATGCCAGCTGGAAATTCACATTTAGCAACAACCTTATATATTACCCAGTTTGCCACCGCACCAGGGTAACGGGATGAATAAATAATGTAAAACAACAGCGTGGGGTGACCTCTGTTTTGGATTACCAGCTAAAGGGTGCTTTACACGCTGCGACATCGCGAGCGATAGCACCCGCCCCCGTCGTATGTGCGATATGTGTTGATCGCTGCCGTAGCGAACATTATCACTACGGCAACGTCACACGCACATACCTTGTCAGCGACGTCGCTGTGACCGCCGAACAATCCTTCCCTCAAGGGGGAGGTGCGTTCTGCATCATAGCAACATCACTGCGGCGTCATTAAGCGGCCGGGGTGGAGATGAGCGCAACGTAACATCCAGCCCACCTCCTTCCTTCTCTTCCGGTGGACGCTGGTAAGGAGATGTTCGTCGCTCCTGTGGTGTCACACATAGCAATGTGTGGTGCCGCAGGAATGACGAACAACATCGCTACTCACCAGACAACGATATTTGGTTTTTGCATGACCTCTCCAACACCAACGATTTTTACCACTTTTGCGATCGTAGAAGGTCGCTCGTACGTGTCACACACTGATGTCGCTAACGACGCCGGATGTGCGTCACAAACACCATGACCCTGACGATAAATCGTTAGCGATATCACAGCGTGTAAAGCCCCTTTAAGGTAAAGCTGCCAGCTACCATTTATAATGGGGACCCACATAGTTTGTTTTTTTTTGGTTTTTTTAATGATTGAATTTGTGGCGAAATACATGGCTAAACACCATTGAATGCCCCCAGAAAGGCATTAACCCCTTCACGACCCATGATGGATATATACGTTATGGATCGTGTAAGGTTAATCCCTGTCCCCTGCCGTGGGCAGGTCACGGCGATCCGCGCACATATCAGCTGTTTTCAACAGCTGACATGTGTGCCTGCATGTTACGAGTGGAATAGCTTCCACTCACAACATTTAACCTTTTACATCTCACTGCCAAAGTCTGGCAGCGAGATGTATATGCGCGTGGCCATTATTTTCACTTACCGCCGCCCCCACCGGAAGTCACATGCGTGATCACGTGACTTTCGGTGGTTGCCATGGTAGCACAAGGTCATGTAATGACGCCTGTTGCTAAAATGACTCACTTTCGGTTTCACTCGGAAAGTAGCCGAGTAAAGCAAAAAGTGAGCCTATCTGCTGTTTACAGCTGTGTAGCTGTGATCAGCAGATAGGGCAGAGCGATTGCATTGTTGATCCATATAGCCCCCTAGGGGGACTAGTAAAATTAAAAAAAAAGTAAAAAAAAAAAAAGTTTTAAAAAATAAAAAAATTTTAAAAAAAACCCCTAAAAGTTCAAATCATCCCCCTTTCACCCCATTGAAAATTAAAGGGTTAAAAAAATAAAAAATATACACATATTTGGTATCGCCGCGTTCAGAAATGCCTGATCTATCAAAATATAAAATCAATTAATCTGATTAGTAAATGGCGTAGCAGCAAAAAATTCCAAATGCCAAAATTACGTTTTTTGGTAGCCGCAAATGTTACGCAAAATGCAATAACAGGCGATCAAAATGTAGCATCTGCGCAAAAATGGTACCATTAAAAATGTCAGCTCGAGACGCAAAAGATAAGCTGTCACTGAGCCATAGATCCCAAAAAATGAGAACGCTATGGGTTTCGGAAAATGGCGCAAAACGTGCGCCACTTTTATTGGACAAGCTTGTGAATTTTTTTAACCCCTTAGATACAAGTAAACCTATACATGTTTGGTGTCTACAAACTCGCACTGACCTCAGGCATCACAATAACACATCAGTTTTACCATATATTGAACATGGTGAATACAATATCCCAAAAACTATTGTGCAATCACACTTTTTTTGCAGTTTTTCCACACTTGGAATTTTTTTGCTGTTTTCCAGTACACTATATGGTAAGACTTATGGTTTCATTTAAAAGTACAACTTGTCCCGCAAAAAACAAGCCCTCATATAGCAAGATTGACAGAAAAATATAAAAGTTATTAATTGCATTACTTCATATTTAAACTCTCATTTGCCAAGTATCTGCCCATTCTGACATCTTATCCAGATCGTTTTGTAATATTGTAAAATCAAGGTCAGTTTTTAATATCCTACATAGTTTGGTGTCATCAGCAAAGACTGACACTTTACTATCAGTCCCATGCACAAAGTCATTAATAAAGAGGTTAAAAAGATTCGGTCCTAGCACAGATCCCAGCATCCCCACTGCTGACTATAGCCCATTTAGAGAATGTACTATTTATGACTACTCTTTGTTTCCTATCTTTTAGCCAATTCCTTACCCAGTTGCATATAGCTTCCCCTAGTTCTTGCTTCTGGAGCTTCAGTATAAGGGCGGCTTTGCAGACTACGACATCGCAGGTGCGATGTCGGTGGGGTCAAATCGAAAGTGACGCACATCCGGCGTCACTTGCGATGTCGTAGTGTGTAAATCCTAGATGATACGATGAACGAGCGCAAAAGCGTCGTTATCATATCATCGTTGCAGCCTCCGACATTTCCATAATGCCGGTGCCGCGACAGGTACGATGTTGTTCCTCGCTCCTGCGGCAGCACACATCGCTGTGTGTGAAGCTGCAGGAGCGAGGAACATCTCCTTACCTGCCGACGGCCACAATGCGGAAGGAAGGAGGTGGGCGGGATGTTTACAACCTGCTCATCTCCGCCCCTCCGCCGCTATTGGCCGCCTGCCGTGTGACGTCGCTATGATGCCACACGACCCGCCCCCTTAGGAAGGAGGCGGGTCGCCGGCCAGAGCGACGGTCGCACAGCAGGTGAGTGCATGTGAAGCTGGCATAGCGATATTTTTCGACGGGGGCGGGGACTATCGCGTGCGACATCGCAGCATCGGCTTGCGATGTCGCAACGTGCAAAGCCCGCCTAAGGCTATTATGTGGTACAGTATCAAATGCCTTTGCAAAGTCTAAATAAATCACATCACCTGCATTACCAATATCCAGATTTGCACTTACCTCCTCATAGAAACTCAACATGTTGGTTAGATGTGACTTATTTTGTGAGATATTCTATCTGTGTTTCACCTCTATTTATCTATATATGTCTACCCATCTATCTAGCTTTTGACAGCATGTAAAGTCCATGTTAAAAACAGATGTCACACAGATATCACATGGATGACACGGACAACACACAGATATCACAGGATGTCACATGGATATTACACAGGGACTAGGCAAGGGGGAAAAACACACTCACAAAGCTCTTGCATGTGTCGCGGGCGGAGGGGCCGCGCTCGCTACCCTCGGGTCCGTGGCTGCTGCTGCTGCTGCTCGGTGGCTCGAGCGGTGGGCCGGACCCGGGGACTCGAGCAGCGCTCCTCGCCCACGAGTGAAAAGGGGGTGGTTTGTTTGGGGAGATAGGTCGTGATGCCACCCACGGGTCGTGGTGATAATAGGCACCACCGCTGCTGGTGACAGGGATCCCGGGAGCGATGGTAGGGAGCAGCTAGGATGTTGTCCCCTCCGTGGGTAGGGGTTGGTGATCCCGGGGCCTGGTGGTGTAACGGAGAGGCTGGATGGCTGTGGTGCAGGGTTACAGGGGCAGCGCGGTGCGGTGCCGGATGGCACTGTTGTACTCACTCAGAAACCGATGCACAGAGTCTCTGGTAAACCAAACGGCTGGATGGACGGGTCCCGCAGCCGGCTGCAGTGTTTGTGCTCTCCCCGGACGGCTGATGGTGGCTGTCTTTCCCTGCACCATGTTAGAATGTTCTGACTCCTGTGGTTGCCCACCGGTAGTCCGCTCCCCGGCGTATAGGTACCGAAGGAGCCCGTTATGCCCGCAGGCACTCGCCCTTGGATCTCTAGCCTATGGCGGTAGCTGTGTATCCTCACGGTGTGGACTGTTGCCTTCTGTTGGGTCTTAGTTGTTAGGAAACCCCTGGGGTTCCGGTCACACTCGGATTTGACCATTGTCGGCGGCTCCAAGCCTAGTCGGGGTCCGATGGCCCTGCGTTTGTGCTTAGCTTCACTCCACTCCCCGATTCGGTACCGGCGGGCCACCGCCCGACCCCGGTCCTACGGTTCCGCAGAGATCCACTAACTCCTGCAGACGGCCACCACTGTCTGCCAACCTTGCTGTCAGTGCCTGGGCTCCGACCCAGACATTTGCAGTTTCTATTCCTCACACTTTCACCTCCAAAGCGAAACTGACACTTTTCCCGCCTCCAGACCTGTGAACTCCTCGGTGGGTGGGGCCAACCGCCTGGCTCCGCCCCACCTGGTGTGGACATCAGGCCCCAGAAGGAGGCAACAAGGGTTTTTGTTTGACTGGTGTGACTATCCAAGGGAGGGGGTGTGTATGGTGTTATGTCTGTGATTATCTGTCTAGTCCAGGGCGTCACACATGACATACGGATTGACACTCGCATGTCACTTGCATCTCACTCCAGGAGCAACAACGGAGCCATAATTCACACGCAGATACGAGTGAACCCTTAGCCATAGATTTTCTCATGTGAGAGGATCAGGTTGATTATGTTAATGAAAGTAGGTGCACATTCTGATCCAAGGTGTGAGCCGAGTGTCATTTACTGTGATCTGATTCACTCGCATGAAATCGCAGCACACAGCAATTTTTTTACCGAATTGGTATGAGAAAAAAAGAACTGGTGAGCACTGTCCCATAGTATACCACTGGGCCGAGTGCAATCTGACAAAACATCAGATAGCACTTGGCCATGTTGTTCATGTGAGAGAGCCCTTAGGTGAATTCACACAATTCATCTGATTTTCATCCAGAAAAAAAAACGATTTTTCGCCTGTATTGTCATATGTATGACAAAGTATAGAAGTAAACGGGCTTCAGCTTACCTTTAGCAACTGTGCTCCAGGACTTGGGAAGTGCTTGTAGTCCACCAAAAAGACTAGGCTGGTACAAAGCTGAAAAGGATTGAGGAAAATGGACCCAGCACTGAAATCCATAAGTTAGAAATCAAAATACTTTATTGAACAACTAAAATCCTCAACGGGATCCATAAGGTGAGAGGACACGCATAAAAGCACCGTTTCAGATGTAAAATAAAAACAAGTCAAGCTATTATTAATGACTTGCAAAACTTTTATGTCCGAAACGCATGCGGTGCTCTTATGCGTGTCCTCTTACCTTATGGATCCCGTTGAAGATTTTAGTTGTTCAATAAAGTTTTTTGATTTTTAATTTATGGATTTCAGTGCTGGGTCCATTTTCCTCAATCTTTTTCAGCATATGTATGACAGCCACATAGCACTTTTTTTTATTCCTCAGCAGTGAAAAAAATTACAAGAACAAATACAGTTTCCTATGTAAATTAAGGCAAATTATTCGTAAAAATAACGTACAATACAGTTCATTCTTTTGAAATCTGATTTTTCTTCTTTTTGCACACTTGAATGGGTGAGGCTCATCCTAATTATGGAACAGACTATGGCATGCTGCAATATTTTACACACTGACATTGGATCCCTGTAAAGAAACAAGTCATCTCAACAGCCCAATTTAAAGGGGCTCTGTCAGCAAAGGGCGACTATTCCCACCAAGTACAGGTGCTAAATGGATCATGATGGGGCCGATCATTTAAATACACCTTCGCAGCTGCTTGTTTTCCATCTATCTCAACCCTCCCCTCTTCTTCGATTGACAACTTGGCTTCATAGAGCCAGAGAAAAATGGAAATCAAACAGGTGGGAGGACGCACTTCAGGGTGCTTTACATGCTGCGATATCGGTAACGATATATCGTCGGGTTCACATCGTTAGTAAAGCCCATCCGGCGCCGTTACCGACATTGCAGCGGGTAACACAAATGAGCGACGATCAACAAGCACAAAAACGTGAAAAATCGTTGCTCGTTGACACGTCACTCATTTCCTTAATATTGCTACAGCGACAAATACGATGTTGTTTGTCGTTCCTGTGGCACCACACACCGCTATGTGTGACACCGCGGGAGCGACAAACATCTCCTTACCTGCCTCCACCGGCAATGCGGAAGGAAGGAGGTGGGCGGGATGTTACGTCCCGCTCATCTCCGCCCCTCCGCTTCTATTGGCCGGCCGCTCAGTGACGCTGCAGTGATGTCACTATGACGCCGAACGCACCTCCCCCTTGAAGGACGGTTTGTTCGGCAGTCACAGCAACGTCGCTGACAAGGTATGTGCATGTGACGCTGCCGTAGCGATAATGTTCGCTACGGCAGCGATCACCACATATCGTGCCACTGACAGGGGCGGGTGCTATCGGTCGCGACATCGCTAGCAATAGCTAGCGATGTCGCAACGTGTAAAACACCCTTTAAAGGTTTGGCTCCGCCATGATGCACCGACTGCCTGTACTTGGTTTCAACAGTAATTCTGTGCTGACAGAGTCCCTTTAATTGTCTGTTGTTTCCACATACACTCTAAAGGAAAATACAATCATGTGATTGTAGCCTTCCAGAGCTAAACGTTCTCTAAACCTTGCTGCTTAGTATTATAGCAAACAACCCTTTCATGTACATTGGCCCTAATTCTATTGATATTTTTTAGATTGTGATAGATTTCTCTGGTCATACATGGTAATAATTTATGCAGTGTACTGTATTTTTCCTATTTATGTATTCATTATTTATGTATTTATTATATGATACAGCGCTAATAAAAAAAAATGCAAAAACTAAAGTTTAAAGATTTGATGCAAAAATGTGAGGATTACTTTGCTTTATAATTCATCTAATGGCCAGCAGATGTCCTTAATGCTCTAAGTCTATACCCATGGAATTACAGGTCTCCGCATTCAAAACATAAGCGATTGTGGCAATGATTTGTTTTAGTGCTGACATGAATTATCCAAGATACAGATGTTACATTACACTTACAGTGGGGACTCATCAGGAGCCATTAGTGTCAGTGAGGCGAGTGGTCATTGTACCTTCCATTTACATCTGAGTTACAGCAGTAATGATCAGGATGCTCCTTTGTCTTTGATGTGCATCACCCAGGCTTACTGGCCTTGGGATTTCTTTCCTTTTTTTGTTTCTATAGCATATCTCTTGAGAGCCCATTAACCAAACCTCTACGGTGCTTTTCCCTCTTTCTGCTTAAGGTGACTCACTAAAAGGTTGTACAACATTCACTTACATGTTAAGTTTCCATGTTTGCAAGTGATCCTAAGTGGGTCTCATGGGCAAAGACTTTATCCTTTTTTTATTTCACTTGTGTAACCATGAGAAAACCAAAATCTTCTTCTGCTCAATAAAAAACATATAGAAATAAAGGGATAAAGAAGAGAATTAAATGGAAAATATACACACATGCAGGTAATATAACACATCTAAAGATGCAATCTAAAGATTCTTCAAATTAACGATCATCATTCTTGTGGTTTTGGATGTTTTGCAGCTTTAGGCTCAATAAGTAAAAGCATTGCCATACTAGTTGAACACATATCAACTCAACTTTCGAAATGCATCTTTTGTGGTAATGTGCAATTCTTCGGAGCCATTATTTATGCTGTGTTTCTCCTGAAAATTGGCAAAGGAATTGATAATGAAATCATAGGTTATGAAAAATGACCCACAGAAATGATGACCCAAAGCAGCCAATCAGAATTTCAACTTTAAAGAGGACCTTTGACCTTTTATACATGCTAAACTGGCCACATCATCATGGATCTGAATAAAATATATTTTTATTTTGTTTTGTTTTTCATCCACATTGAAAAGTTATTAGTTTGTAAAAATGTATATGAATATATCCACCAAAACCAAATGGGGGGTAGCATAGATTCATCATTGGGGGTCTTTACATTTTCCACTGTATGATATTGACCAATCATAAGCAAGAGTCATCATTGAAGGGGAAAAAAAACACACTCCCAGAACCAGCTTAATCAATGGGATATGGTATTGTGAACCAGAGAGGTTACTTTCAGAATACCGCAGGAACGAGACCAGACATTGTCGAGGAACTAAGTTTTTATGATCAAATTGGATTGGAATAAGTAATGCAAAGTACGGTAATTTGTAGAGAATATCACAGAGAAAATATAACATAGACTCCACCAAGAAAGACCAGGACCACCGTGCTGCCCCAGCGACACTTTCCAATGTATCCAGAGAGAGCTTGGAAAAAATTTACCTCCTACTATAAGGGCACAATTACTACTCTATGTGGGTGTACGGAAGTGTGACGCCCCTGGACTATCGGGTTGTCACAGGGTATTGCACAATCTGCCCTCCCGTGCAGTATCCACCTCCTTCTTAGTTTAGGGTCCCTAACTACATGATGTTGCCGACATCAGCTAATCAAATCCTAGATACACCCTGCACCAAACCCACCAAACACACCAGTGGACGGCTTGAGTGGAATAGAGTCACCCACGTGGGGGGTTGGAGAGGAGAAGTCAGGAGTGTCAAGAGGAGAGAGTTGGGTCTGAGAAGTGAAAGTGAGAGGAGGTCAGGAGCAGGGCTCCTGGGAAGCAATCTAGGTGGCAGACGGTGGTCTGGGCCTAGAGGAGCTGGACCCCCGGTCGCAAGGATCGTGGCAAGGGGCACGGATCTGTCAAGGAGGACAGCAGGTGGCCTTGCACCATCACCGGGCTGGGGGGCTGGGACCAAGGCACAACCGGGTACGTGGACCCTAGGTCGGGGAGTAGCTTCAGGCAACCCGATAATTTAGCCGAGGAGAACGGAGTCTTCAAGAGCCGTTCCCAGCCACTCCAAAATCAGGGCATTAGAGGAACGAGGGGGATAGGACTTTCCAATTCAAAACGGTCTAGAACATCCCAAGTGTGAGCCCTGAGAGCAATCTCCCACACTTAGCCATAGTGGGGAGCAGGACACGGCAAGTTTCATACTACCGGGACCACCAAAGAAGTAAACTTAGTGCCAGGAGGCAGGTCACAGATCACCTGGCAGCACCATTGGGGACGGGACCCGAACTAAGTTCCCCTCAGTAGCAGCGGCATCCAGAGACTTGTTTGACGAGTTGTCAGTGTCAGCTTAATTGACTGAGTGAGTACAACAGTAACCACCTTGCATCCAACGGCACTCCTCCTGCAATAACCGAGCCCCAGGGTATCCACCCCACTCGTGGAGGGTCACAACACCTGGCTGCCCCATTTCATCATCCCCGGGTACTCCCAACTGCAGCAGTGGTACTCCTAATTACCACATACCCCGTGTGGCGTCACAAACTCTATAATATCCCTTGTAAATACCCGCCTTCATTTGAGTGGCCGCATGACCCCCGGGTCCGGAGACCCTTGAGCCACTGCAAATCCGGATCCGAGCAGAACGGCTGCTGGCATGGGGGCGGCAAGAAGGATCTGTCGATGGGTGGCTTACAAATTTAACTTAACAAACTTACAGTGGCTTACAAACTTAACTATAATGCAAACCTCACCTTTCCCTGTACCACACATACAGCAACAGCCTACCCAGGTGTCAAGCTTTAACAGTAATGCAGTTTTACATGTCAACAGGTTCAGTCCTGTCTAAATGGCAGCAGCCTACCTATACTAGTTTATTGCCAAAAGCTAATGGATGTGTGCACACTTCCCGCCAAATATATTTGTTTAGGGCCTGAGTTCAGCCCTTACGGTTCTACTGGTCCGCTACAGGAATATTGGACCTAAAGGAGGGTATCTGTAGATTCTAACAGAGTATCTGTATATTCGGTAGCTTCAAATGGAGTATCTGTAATTTTGAAGGCCAACAATCATCCGGAAAAAGTCACTACAGGAACAGGTTCAGCAAAGGGCTTTCATGCCGTCAGCACCTGAGGATGTCTTCTGGAATTCAGTTCACAGTATGGCAGCAAATGCCTGCTGTCCCGATATGGCACTAACACCTCTCACATGATCAGCAGATAGTCTCTATGAGATCCAGTACGCTCGATAAACGGCTGAGCAGTTCACCACACATCTGTACTTCACGGGCCTGGTCCACACACTGTCCTGTACCTGACCACACAGAGTCTTTTGTCCAGCCTGCGCAGAGACCCCTCTGGTGGACGGGAGGCGACACTGCAGGCATCACCTCCACACTCTCACAGTAAGTCTCTTGTCTAACTAGGTCACATAGATTTAACTGCTGGCAATTACTGTATAGGGAAGATGAACAGAACTGTCATTACAAATGAGCTGTCATCACTGAATAATGCCCCAAGAACAGGCAGAGTTGCAGAACACTGCATGTACCAAGTGCTGATTGCACACCACAGCTCTCATCTCAAAGCATGTGTGGCGCCCCTGACCTGGTCAGTCACCACAGAGTATTGCACCCATGCTGGGGCAGTGCTTCCAGGTAATCTCCAAAGGCCAGGATGAGGTGTGCACATACAAACACATAGCAACCAGGTCTCCCACACCATTATAAGGGACCCTTGGGTAGCCTGAAGAGGTTAACTTTCAATTCCATGCAAGGGGTGTAGAGGAAGGGCTGGAAGCTAGAGGCAGGGCAGACAGGAAGAGGAGGAGGAGCAAGCAGTCTAGAGCAGAGTGTTCAGGAGTGTGGAAGGGAGCAGACGTACACCCATGCTCAGGTCCAGATTAAGGTTGGTGGGGGCCCCTGGGCAGAAAATCTGGTGGGGGCCCCATAACGTTAACATTTTTAGCCATAACAGTAGAGCGCGAACTGTAGTATTTAGATATAAAACCAATGAACATTTATCTTATCCTATTCTGCCACATTCAGATTTACAATACTACAATACAGACACAGTCCAGGATCACTCGAAGCAGTCACATATACACAGAAAGTAGAGTTACTCACATATTTTTTATTGATCCCAATGTTAAGGCAGCCAGGGCCGGCTCCAGGTTTTTGTGGCCTCCGGGTGAAAGAGTCTCAGTGGACCCCATCCACACACAGACACGCACATACATATACAGGCATACGTACATATACATATTTGAAGACAAATTCAGAAAAATACATATAAACAGACAAATATATGCACAGTCATATACACTGACATACATACAGACGCATTAGGGCTCATGCGCACGTTGCGTACTTACCGTATTTTTCGGACCATAAGACGCACTTTTTTCCCCCCAAATGTTGGGGGAAAGTTGGGGGTGCGTCTTATGGTCTGACTATAGGACTGCGGCCGGGAATGAGGATGCTGCGGTGGAGCGGGTCATCGGGGGCACGAGCAGGCAGCAGCAGCGCCTGCCGTGACCACGTGGGCCCGCTCATTACATATGCACGCCCATCCTCCCGCCCATCTCTCAGCGCTGAAGCCGGCGAAGACAGGTGGGCAGGAGGACGAGCGGGGACGCGTGCATAGTAAAGAGCCGGTCCGCATGATCACCCCTGGCAACTACAGCCTGGAGTGATCATGTGCGGCTGTATTCACTGCCCCCCGCGCGTCATTATCAGCGCGGGGGGCAGTGAATCAGTGTACTCACCCGTCCCCATGTGTGGAGCCGTCCCCCTGCAGCACGCGATGTCTTCCTGTCTGTGCTGATCAGCTGATCGGCACAGACAGGAAGACATCGCGTGCTGCAGGGGAACGGATCCACACACACAGGTCATTGCCGCTGAGAGGAAGATGATCGGTGCTGGAGGGAGTGAGGAAAAGGGGAGTATAAACGTTTATTTTTTTTCTCTGTGCTATAGGATACAGGCCATATACCAGGATGGTATATGAGCACGATGGGGGCATATAGCAGGATGGGAGTATATGAGCAGGATGGATGAAGGGTATATGAACAGGATGGGGCGTATATGAACAGGATGGGGGTATATGAACACGATGGGAGTATATGAGCAGGATGGGGGTATATGAACAGGATGGGGGTATATGAACACGATGGGAGTATATGAGCAGGATGGGGGTATATGAACAGGATGGGGGTATATGAACAGGATGGGAGTATATGAGCAGGATGGGAGTATATGAGCAGGATGGATGGGGGAAATATCAATAGGATGGATGGGGGGTATATCAATAGGATGGGGGTATATGAACAGGATGAGGGAATATGAGCAGGGTGCTGGTATATGAGCAAGATGGGGGTTTATAGCAGGATCATATACAAGGCAGGAGGATCATTACCAGGATGGGGTACCTTAGTAGAGAATTTGGGGACATTACCCCCATAAAAGTGTCAGCAGCAGATCCTCGCCCCATAACAGTGTGTCATGACCACATTTTTTTGCTTAAAGTTTTATTTTCCTCCTCTAAAACCAGGGTGCGTCTTATAGTCCGGTGCGTCTTATAGTCCGAAAAATACTGTATATGCATTTACGCTGCATATAGCACTGCAGCGTAAATGCATGCGTCCTGCGTCCCCTGCACAATCTATGAAGATTGTGCATGACACGTGCGCACGTTGATTTTATGAAAGCAGAGATTTAGGTGCTAAAATGTTGACCCAAATCTGT